>NW_016829166.1:2028737-2049613 GCF_001698545.2 Rhinopithecus bieti | reverse complement strand
GAGATCCGGCCACTGCACTCCAGTCCGGGCGACAGAGCGAGACTCCGTCTCAAAGAAAAAAAAAAAAAGTAGTAGAGGCTGGGCGCGGTGGCTCAAGCCTGTAATCTCAGCACTTTGGGAGGCCAAGACGGGCAGATCACGAGGTCAGCAGATGGAGACCATCCTGGCTAACACGGTGAAACCCCGTCTCTACTAAAAAATACAAAAAACTAGCTGGGCGAGGTGGCGGGCGCCTGTAGTCCCAGCTACTCGGGAGGCTGAGGCAGGAGAATGGCGTAAACCCGGGAGGCGGAGCTTGCAGTGAGCCGAGATCCAGCCACTGCACTCCAGCCTGGGCGACAGAGCGAGACTCCGTCTCAACAACAACAACAACAACAACAACAACAACAACAACAAAAGTAGTAGAGGTGGTTACTTATGGGGACAGAGAGGAATGAGAACAGAATGGAAGTGAGAATTCTTAACGAATATCATTTTATGAGGATTTGATATCTGAATATATGAGTGAACTATCTATTCAAAAATAAAATGAATAACACGTGGGGCCTGTTTAGTTTCAGGTATCTCTAGCTAGGGACACTTAGATTTTTGTAAATTCAGATGTCATGGACATAATGCTAAAATGGCTGAATTGATCCTATAGATTTGGAACCACATGAGTTTACTTACATGCAATGAACTATACATTCGATGCAGAGCAAGTCTGGAGTCTGTCTTCAGTTCCTTCTCACGAAGGAAATGTGAAGTCAGTGTGACTAACCAGTGGCTCCGGTTCACCCTGGGATATCTTAGCATGGTTCAGGCTTCCCAGCTCTTCCTGCGGGCACGGTGTTCCCTGCCTTCAGGATTTTAGGATAAGCTGCAGCCAGGTCGTGGTCTCTGCTGTGCACTCACCTATGCTGGGGTGATTTGCGTTTTCAGCCTCTCCCTGTCAAATGAACTGCTCTGGGCCAGGTTTCAGGAACTGTGGGCCCACCCCACTGAGATGGGGGGAGGGAGGATAGGCCCTCGTGTCCTTAAAGCACTTTAGTCCCTGAGGCTGCTGCTTGGTGTTTGTGTGTGAGCCAGCTCTGACTCACCAAATCGAGAAGAAAAAACTTCCACCGAGGACAATTTGCCAAGGAAATGTGCTCAGGCCCACGCGGCAGTGAGTCCAGCAGTTCGGACGGAACCTGAGAGGAGGCAGTTGGGGAAATAAACAGCGCCAACTCAACAGTCAGCGCCTCTGTGCGGGCAACCTGCGAAGGGAGAGGTTCCTCTGCCTTCATGGCTGCTTCCTTCACAGATTCATGCTTGACAGGTGACTTGCGAGCTCTCACATGCGTGCGGTGGGCGCTCCAGGGACTGCCCTCCTCCCCGCCTCCTCCTTGGGCAGGAGCCTGGTTTGTGTTTATTTTTGGTTGTGCCAGAGGGAAACTGCACTTTGAGGAAGAAAAACAGTTGCTGGTTGTTTAGGAGGGGCAGTCTAATCCGAGACGGCCTTGTCTTCTGCAGAAAACAAGCGGGGCGCAAATCAACCCAGGCGCAGCCACGGGGCCGCGGTCCCGCTGAGTCACAGCCGGCTCAGCGCTCAGCGTGACTCAGGGCCGGCCGCCTCCCTGAGGCAGCTGTGAGTGATCCCAGGCGGAGGAAGCGGCGACTCTTTCGTCTACGGCGTCTCCAGACTCATTTCCTTCCTCTGGAGGTCAGGTGCCCCGTGGGGCGCGGTTGGGGGTACCAGGCACCTCTGCATGCAGCTCTCAGAGAGCGGCCATCCGGCAGGGCCCTGGGCAGCACGGCCTGGCTGAGGGGCTGGGCCTGCCTGGCCCCGCCTCCGCCCCAGGCTGTGCCCTGAGACCTTGCCAGCCTGTTTCCAACACACCCATTAGTCTCACGGTCAAGTCGGGTAAGAGGGCCTGGAGGGATTACAACAATAGAAATGTAAGACAAAGTAGCAAATGTAAGAAGTCACGTGTGCTCCTTTCTGCCTGCAGCAGAATTTCACAAAGCCCCAGCCTCGTGGCAACTTGCTGCTCTTGGGGAAAGATGCTTTGAGGACAGAACAGGCTAGAGCACACGACCCCCAACTCTCTTGCCTGAGTCACTATATTCCTTAAAAGATAAATGAGGCCGGGCGCGGTGGCTCAAGCCTGTAATCCCAGCACTTTGGGAGGCTGAGACGGGCAGATCACGAGGTCAGGAGATCGAGACCATCCTGGCTAACACGGTGAAACCCCGTCTCTACTAAAATACAAAAAACTAGCCGGGCGAGGTGGCGGCGCCTGTAGTCCCAGCTACTCGGGAGGCTGAGGCAGGAGAATGGCGGGAACCCGGGAGGCGGAGCTTGCAGTGAGCCGAGATCCGGCCACTGCACTCCAGGCTGGGAGACAGAGCGAGACCACGTCTTAAAAAAAAAAAAAAAAAAGTCCCTCGATTCAAAAATATAAATTTTAAAATCATTTCTCTGGCCCTTAGCAGGCACGCAATAAACATCTGTCACTTATGAGGTTGGCTTAGGTCAGCGTGGACAGAACACAGGAGCAGCCTTGAGTGGTTTATGGAGGGCTCATCTACCGGAGGCAAGGCAGGGCTGTCCACTTTTCTTCACTGCAAACCATGTTGAGCTTACAATGAGTGCAGAGAAATTTTACTTCTGGGGACCCTTCTTTTTTAAACATGCTATGACTTTCTTTCTTTAATAAATATCCTTTGGCTCAAAGTTGAGGACAGAGATCAGGAAGCAACTCTTCAGCATCAACAGAGAAAGAGTAGACATAAAAATACCGTGATGGAGGAATCTCACTGTGTTTCCAGGAGTTCTGGAAGTGCATGGTAACCCTCCTCCCTCCCTTCCTACCAAATGAGATGTTTTTGGAGTCAGTTAGGTGAGCATTAGCTCTCAGCTTGGGCGTATCTGTTCAATTCTTGGATCTGTAATTATTCCTGGGTCCAGAAGAAAAAAGATACAAAGTAGTCAAAATAAAATAGACTCTTAATGAATCCATGACTGCTAATAGCCGGGAAGACTGTGATTTTTCCATGCCAAAGACCTGTTCCATCAAGCCCGTGTTAAACGCAGGAAGAAAGACAGTATTAACTTTGAAACCCTGGGACACTAAACTACCTCTATTTATAAGTTGAAAAAATTTATTTATCTCTCATTCTTATGTCAAAAAGAACTTAAGGTAGCTTACTGAGATCCCAGAGTATAGCGGGGAGGAATAAAATTGAAGTGGAAGAGAAAAGGAAAGGAAAAAACAAGAATGAAGATATGAAATGAAGCTTGCAGTTAATTTAAAAATGTGCACAGATAGGCCATAATGCTGATGCTTCATTTTTCTTTTTCTGCTAGGCAAGAGAAACTCGATAAATTTGCACAGGGACAGATGCTCAGGGGAAAGGAAGGAGCTCTGCCTTGCACTTGTACAGAAAGGAAATGAGGCAGCAGAGGAAAGACCAATTGAGAGGACAGCAGCAAGGCAGAAAGGGGCAGAAGGCGACAGAACATGCACGTCAGGGACAAGGAAATTTCTAGAAAGAAGGCGCCAGCAGGCACGATTTCGGCGAATCCCAGTTGGTCTGCTGTGGTAGTGGGATGACTTATTGGATACGAAAGATCGGAGGAAAAAACACCAAAATGGTCTTGTCTGATCTCAATACCAATACCACCCTATATTTTTATTTTACTCTATGTTTATAGAATAGTTCACACATATTCTTATTACAGCCTTGATTTTTCACATTTATGTAGCCAACATTACAAAATATTGTTAAGCCTCTTCCTTTTTTTTTGGCTGGGCAGCCTTATCATAGGCATGTATATTATTTCTAATAAGGTTCATGAATTATTGAAGGGTGGGGGGTGCAGTGTGGCTTTTAGAAAAGGCATTGTTTTGGAGTCTGAAGAACCTGGCTTTAAAATTCAGCTCTTCAACTTGATAGATGAGTATGAGTGACTTTAATTTATCTAGAAAATGAAGATGTAACCCACATATCTCTTGTCCAGGATATGCTTCATAAATGCTAGCTATTGCTGAAAATAGTTTGTAATATCCCCATTACTTCATTACTTCCTTTTTTTTTGGACAGAGTTTAACTCTTTGCCCAGATTGGAGTGCAATGGCACAATCTCGACTCACTGCAACCTCTGCCTCCCAGGTTCAAGCGATTCTCCTGCCTCAGCCTCCTGACTAGCTGGGATTACAGGCATGCACTATCACACCAGCTAATTTTTTGTACTTTCTTAGTAGAGACAGGGTTTCGCCGTGTTGGCCAGGCTGGTCTTGAACTCCTGACCTCAGGTGATCTGCCTGCTTTGGCTTCTCAAAGTGCTGGGATTACAGGCATGAGCCACTGCGCCCCACCCCCATTACTTCTTTTTAGGACCCAAAGTTGGGGACCATTAGTCTATGTGCAGTCATGCCTTGTTATCTGTGGGGGACTAGTTCCAGGAACTGTTGGTAAAATGCCTAAATGACACAGCTGAATTTCTCCCTTGCTCTAACTCTGCTTATCTTTAAGAAACAGGACACCTGCGATAAAAAGTTCCCTCTGTAACCAGACCAGCTGAGACCGGTTACAAAGCCTACCCCAGGTATCCGACCAAATGACTTCAAAAAGACCTCGGTCTTCATTATAATCTAGTTTCCATGCCAAATGACACTTCCACCAGGGTCAGGACAGTTGCTGGTACCCATGACAATGACCAGAAGAAGCCATAAAACGACAAAAAGAAGGCAGCCCCTGGTTCCAGGACGTGTACCACCCAATTCCAGAAAAGACATGGATATTTCTCCTCTTGCTTTTAAAGTCCAGCCATCATTAAGGAAACCCTAGACTGTAACGCCCTCAGCCCTCACTAGTTGAGAAGTTGATTGGTGAGCCAAGCTTCCACTTCTCAATTCAGTGGCCATTGAATAACGCCTGCACCACCTGACACTCACTTTGGTGTTGTGTATTAGTTTCACTGCCCCAAACAGGGAAAGACCCCATTTTTGTGGGGGACCAGCTCTGTTGGTAACAGAACCCCCATCATGAATATCAAAATCTGAGAATCTGACGATGCTCCAGTCCCTGATATAAAGTAGTGTAGCATTTACAAGGAACCTATGCACATCCTCCACACACTTTAAATTATCTCTGCATGACTTACAATACCTAGCACAGTGTAAAGGCTTTGTAGAGGGTTGTTGTACTTTATTGTTTAGGGAATAATGACGAGGACAAAAAGTCTGCACGTGTTCAGTACAGACACGACCAACAAGTTTTATTTTTATATTTATTTATTTATTTTTTGCGATGGAGTCTCTGTCACCCAGACTGGAGTACAGTGGCGCAATCTGGCTCACTGCAAGCTCCGTCTCCCGGGTTCACACCATTCTCCTGCCTCAGCCTCCCGAGTAGCTGGGACTACAGGCGCCCGCCACCATGCCTGGCTAATTTTTTATATTTTTAGTAGAGATGGGGTTTCACTGTGTTAGCCAGGATGGTCTCGATCTCCTGACCTTGGGATCTGCCCGCCTTGGCCTCCCAAAGTGCCGGGATTACAGGCACGCTCGGCCAGTTATTTTTTATTTTTTATTATTTTTTAATACTTTCAGTCTGTCAGTGGCGGAATCCACAAATGGGGACCCCATGGGCATGGAGGGCTGACTGTATTTCCTCCTGTACAAAGAAACTACCTCTAGCTGGTGAAGAGGAAATTATTCACTCATAGTGATGTGGTCTAATTTAGTTCTTCTAAGTTTTTTGACCATGACCTAGAATAGGAAATGCATTTACGTTGCTACCCTGTACACACATACTTACCTACAACTGAAAAGAAAAAGTCCTGAAACAGAGTTGTGTGTGTGTGTGTGTGTGTGTTTCCATTCTATTTAATGAAAAATGGCTGGTCAAGACTCACTCAATTAACTTCATGACCTACTAGTGGGTCTCAGTCTACAGCTTGAAAACCACCTGGCCTAAGCCAGGTGCAGTGGCGTGTGCCTGTAATCCCAGCTGCTACTGGGAGGCTAAGGCGGGAGGCTTGCTTGAACCCAGGAGTTTGAGGCTATAGTGCACCATAATCACTCCTGTGAATAGCCGCTGCACTCTAGCCTAGGCAAGACAGTGAGAATCCATCTCTGAAAATAAATAATTAATAAATAAAATTTTAAATAAATTAAACTGAAAACAAAAGAAACAAAAAACCCACTGGTCTAATAGCCTTGTTCTACAAATACGTGTGGTGTATATGAATTTAGTTCCATTACAACTTTCAGACCAAGATTTAATGGGTTATTTCATTTTTAAAAATCCAAGTAAATTAACTCCCAAGTGCCCACTCTCTAGACATTATTGAAAAAAGTATTGGTCAGCATTGTGGTTCTTTTCTCTCACCTTCTTGGGGTCCTGCAACAGTCACAGGTTCTTATGCAATCTGGACTTTTGGGGACGGCCTTTAGTTCTTGGATCTGATTTCTTTTCTTTTTGAGAGACAGAGCCTCCCTCTGTTGCCCATGCTGGAGTACAGTGGCATGGTCATAGCTCACTGCAGCCTTGAACTCCTGGGTTCAAACAATCCTCCCAATTCAGCCTACTGAGCAGCTGGGACTCTGTGCCACCATGCCTGGTTAATTTTTAGATTCTTTTGTAGAGATGGAGGTCTCACTATGTTGTCCGGGCTGGTCTTGAGCTCCTGACCTCAAGCAATCCTCCTGCCTCAGCCCCACAAAGCTCTAGCATTATAGGTGTGTGCCTGGATGGATCTGGTTTATTGTGGGTTTCAAGAGATAGAGGACAACACGACTCCCATAACAAGCTGGCCCAGACAGCCTTGCTGGACCCAGGACACAGCCCCCTAGGTGTAGCATGCAGCCAGTCCCTGAGGTACTGCCCCCACATGGGGTCTGCAGTGCAGCAAGTCCCTCCTTTCCTGGGATTCACTCTTTACTCCCTTCCAGAAATAGGAGAATTTTCTTTTAAGCTACTCTTATTTGCCAAGCAAGTGTGAGAACATCTCCCTTATCCAGGACTGTGAGTCACTGCTTCTTATCTCCGTCCTGCAGCCCTGGAAGCCCTAGGTCTCCTGAGATCAAATCCTTATATGCCTTGAACGCCCGTGGCCAGGGAATAGATGGTTCATGGGCCCATTGTTCCACCTGAATGTGCCATGGAAAGCAACAGTCAGCACCCCTGGCTGCTCTCCATAACCAGAATGGAGTCAAAGGGATCGCTGGCGGGCACAGGCTCATGCCTGTAATCCCAGCACTTTGGCAGGCTGAGGCAGGTGGATCTCTTGAGGTCAGGAGTTCAAGACCAGCCTGGGCAACATGGTGAAACTCTGTTTAAAAAAAATTACAAAAATTAGCCGGGCATGGTGGTGCGTGCCTGTAATCTCAGATACTCTGGAGACTGAGGCAGGAGAATTGCTTGAATCCAGGAGGTGGAGATTGCAGTGAGCCAAGATGGTGCCGCTGCACTCCAGCCTGGGTGACAGAGTGAGACTTTGTCTCAAAAAAAAAAGGGACTACCGAATGGGGTCACATTCAACCTCACTGCAGAGAACATGCAAATTTTCCTCCATTCATGTGTTGGAATTAACTATGTTTAGTTTTGATCTCATGTGCTTGAGAAAGCAAAAAAAGCAATGCTGCTTTCTGAGGCATGAGCTTAAGGAGTAAATAGATGTAGTGATTTCCCCCCCCATCTCTGTATTTATATTTTTAAGGGAGTTGAGAATGAAAAAACTTTCATTCAACCCTTTCCTCTGTTCTCCAGATCTCTCTTGCCCACTGCTTATACCTGACTAAGAGGCCCATTCTAGAGGTGTGCATGGGAGCATGATGGCAGTACCACCTCCCCCAGAATCCACAAGGGGTTTTGGGATGCATGGACAAATATACAAAATATGTACTCATGTGAGAATTGGGAGCTTACTGATTGGCCACCAGTTTGCCCTAGGCCTAAGCTACAAATAACGTAAACTCAAGATAGACTTGGATGGTGAAAATGGTGACAATGAAGTGTTTAGCTTTCTATGCCTTCTGTACTTTATGTTTGTAGATTACAAAGTGGGAATTTCCTGCCCTAATTGTTCTTATTTTCTTTCTCTCTTTTTTTTTTTCGAGAAAGAATCTTGCTCTGTCGCCCAGGCTGGAGTGCAGAGGCGCAATCTTGGCTTACTGTAACCTCTGCCTCTTAGGTTCAAGTGATTCTCCTGCCTCAGCCTCCAGAGTAGCTGGAACTATAGGCATGCACAACCATGCCTGTCTAATTTTTGTATTTTTAATAGAGATGGGGTTTCACCATGTTGGCCAGGCAGGTCTTGAACTCCTGACCTCAAGTGATCCACCCACCATGGCCAAGAGTGCTGGGATTATAGGCACGAGCTTCTCTTTTCTTTATATGAATTCTATTATTGCAATCATTTATGCCTTTATCTAAATTAATATACCTGGAAAATTCTACTAAAGTTACGTTCTTTAATGCTTTTATAATGATGCCTTGTGTATATCTTTATTGATGTAATTATGATACAATTGTGTTAAATCTATCGATCAATGAGTGGGTATGTGCCAACTTAATTTCATAATCAAACTGCTTAAAACCATAATAATAACAATAAATCTTATAAGCAGACAGAGGTAAGAGACATATTACATACACAGTAACAAGGCAAGAATGACAGCCAACTAGTTTTTCATCAGTAAAAACTGCAAGCCAGAGTTGGAGCATCATCTGGCTGGATTTTGTAAATGGAATTTGAAAGTCTCTGTATTTTAGCAGACAAATATAATCCATTTACATTTATATTGCTTACTGATATGTTGAATTTTTTTGCTATCGTCTTATTCTAGGTTTCTCATTTACCATGTTTCCCCCTCAATCCCTCCCTGACTTACATTGACTTGATTGGGTTTTTCATTATTTTCCTTTACCCACCTGTATTAGTCTGTTCTCATGCTGCTAATAAAGACATACCTGAGTCTGGGTTATTTATAAAGGAAAGCAATCCCAGCTTTAATGGGTTTAATGGACTCACAGTCCCACACGGCTTCTGGAGGGCCTCACAATCATGGCAGAAGACCAAGGTAGAGCAAAGGGATGTCGTACATGGTGGCAGGCAAAGAGAGCTTGTGCAGGGGAACTCCCCTTTATAAAACTATCAGATCTCGTGAGACTTATTCACTACCATGAGAACAGCACGGCAAAAACCCGCCCACATGATCCAGTTACCTCCCACTGGGTCCTTCCCATGACACAGGAATTATGGGAATTACAATTCAAGATGAGATTTGGGTGAGGACACAGCCAAACCATATCACTACCCCCATTATCAAATTAACAAATTATCTATTTGATGTTCTCAATTTTTAACACAGATATTTACTTAGATTTTAAGGTCACTTAATATTTCCATCCTTCACCTTAACAATAGAAAGACCTTGGAATTCTTTAAAATCAACCTTCTCTCTCCTGTGTTATCATTTTCTGGTACTTTAATTCTTGTTTTTACCCCTGACCCCCACTATTATTTTTTACAGCAAATTTTTTAGTACTATTATTATTTACAGCAAATGCTTATTTAGATTGGCCAGTGTGTTTACCACATGCTTCTTGCATACCACTCAAATTAATTCTTCCTACAGTATATTTTAAGTTAGTTGTTTCAGAGAAGTCGCAATAGTAAACTTGCTTGTCTGAAAACATTTTTATTTTGCTTTCACTCTTGAATGAGAGTGTAATTGGGTCTGGAATTCTAGAGAGACAGTTATCGTTTTTCTCAGAACTTTGAAATATTATTTCATTGTTGTTTGATTTCTGTTGTTGAGAAGTCTTCTCTAGTATAAGTGCCATTCTTTGACAAATAACCTGGTAGCTTTTAAGATTTTTTTTCTCTGTTTTTGTTGATTTGCTCTTTCATTACAATGTGTTGAGATGTGACTTTGTTTTTGTTTTTCTTGCTCAGGTCCCTACAGGTTTCTTTAATCTGAAGACAATTTCCTTCTCCCATTCAGCCTTTACATTTTATCTCCCTCATGCTCTCTCTCTTTTTTGTTGAGACAGGGCCTTCCTCTGTAACCTAGGCTGGAGTGCAGTGGCACGATCATGGCTCGCTACATCCTCAACCTCCTGGGCTCAAGTGATCCTCCTACCTCAGCCACTCCAGTAGCTGGTTCTACAAGCACAGGCCACCATTCCTGGCTAATTTTAAAAAATTTTTAGTAAAAGTAAGGTCTTGCTGTGTTGTCCAGACTGTTTTCAAACTCCTGATCTCAAACAGTCCTCCTGCCTTGGCCTTCCAAAGTGTTGGGATTACAGGCATGAGACACTGCCCTCAGCCAAGCCTGTACATTTCAAACCCTTCCTTCCCCCTTCTAGGTTTTTCCGGTGTTTCCTTTTGTAATTGTTAATATGCATATTTTGGTATTTCTCATTCTATATTTCATGTATCTTTGCCTTTCTTTGGTATTTTCATCTAGATGCTACAGACTCTTTTTTAGACTTATATTTCAATTCAGTAAGTTTCTATTCAGCTGGGTCTAGTATACGGTCTTCCCATTTGTTGTGTTTTTAATTTCAGTAACTGTATTTTTTTATTTTCACAATTTATATTTAATTTCCTTTAAAAACATATTCCTTTGTCGTATTACTCTGTACTTACAATTTCTATACCTTCTTTCATGTCTAAATATTTTAAAGAAACATTTTATAATATGTTTCAGCTTATTCTATTACCTGTAGTTGTGTGGAATGCAAATTCCTGTTTGTTATTCCTTGTGAATTTCCCTTTCTTCATGAAGTCTAGACATTTTTCTTGTGAATTTACCTTCACCGAGGGTACCTAGGCTGCCATGTATTCTAGGATGTCTTAGTTTGCTAGCGCTGTTGTAACAAAATACCATGGAATGGGTGGCTTAAGCAAATGACATTTCTTTTCCTTTTTTTGGAAGAGTCTCACTTAGTCACCCAGGCTGAGTGCAGTGGTGGGATCATAGTTCACTGCAACTCCAGGGCTCAAGTGATCCTCCCACCTCAGCCTACCCAGTAGCTGAAACTACAGGCACACAGCACCACACCTGGCTAATTTTTTGTATTTTTAGTAGAGACGGGTTTCGCCATGTTGTCCAGGCTGCTCTGGAACTTCTGAGCTCAAGTGATCCGCCTGCCTTGTCCTCCCAAAGAGCTGGGATTACAAGTGTAATTATAATTAATAAAAGATGGTTATTTTCTCACAGTTATGGAGGCTTGAAAGCCCAAGATCAAGGTGCTGGTTGCTTTCTCCTGAGGCCTCTGTCCTCGGCTTGCAGAGGGCTGCCTTTTTGCTGCATGTTTACTTGGCTTTTCTTCTGTGTGTGTACATCCCTGGCATTTCTTCCCTTATAAGGACACCAGTCATTCTGATCTCATTTAACCTGAACTACCTTCATAAAAGCCCTGCCTCTAAATACAGTCACCTTGGGGGTTAAGGCTTCAACATGTGAATTTTGAGGGGACACAGATCAGTTCACAACAGGGGTAAAGAAATCTCTCTCCAGGACAGTTTTGCATGTGCCTCTGCTGTGTTTCTCGTGGTTTCACCCATTCCAGAAGAATTTTTATATTAATTTCTGAGCTTGGGGGTTTTACCATACACAACTTGTAAATTCAGATCTCACATCTCCATTTTGATTTATGGTGGGTGGCTCTTTTTTCCAGGGACCAGAGTAGACAGCAATCTTCTCGTTCTTCCTCAGGCAAGTGGGAAGAGTTTTTCAACTCATAGGTTCATGAAAGGAATGGAATTTGACACTCGACATTATGCAAGAGCCTCCCTTCCCATGGCCCTGAGCCTAACTCTCCTGTCTCAGTCCACGTGTTAAAACTCCAACTCCCAGCCAATAAGACCTTCATCTGGGGATGGTCCCCTGTGGGCCATGCTGCTGCAGCTTTTAAGTGCCTCTCTAGTTTTGCTCTCTTTTTTATTTTGGATCCGTTTCCTAAAACTTGTAAGCTGGGCTCTGCATTTAAATATATTTTTAGGGAGTTCTATTTTATCTTGAATGTTTATATGTTTAGAGAAAGATGGTGTGAGAGGGCAATAACTCTCTTGCATGTCTATATAATCCACTATATTGACCAAAATTCATTCTGGAAAGCTTGTCTGTCTTCAGTGGTCCCAGGCAGTGGCGGGCAGCATTCTTTCAGTGTCAAAGCTCATGTCCTCTATGGGATATCCCACTGTTTTCCTGCTTCCTGAGAGACATCTTTAAATCTTAGTTTATACAGCAGAAATTATTGCTGGATGCACAGTTAGGTTCTTCATGGCTATGTTACATTCTATCCCCTTGTCTTCCTTGGAGGATTTATCAGGTTCTTTCCTGCTCTTGCCTTCCCTGGGGGAATGTTTTGTTTGTTTGTTTGTTTTTTACATCAATTATCTTAAACGACAAACTCAACAAAAATAACTGCCACCGGGGGGAAAAGATTTTAGTTTCTCTATGACCATTAAAATGTGGCTGGTCACGTTTCTGGGGGGAAAAAAAAACGTGAAAAAGACACCAAAACCTGGGCGTCCTGCTTGAGATGTTTTGTCGGTCAAAAGAGTCCTGAAATCTTTAGGTTAAGCATAGCTCCAGTGGGCACGGCAACAGTCACTGCTAGCAAGGCTGCTCAAGCTCACATTTCCTTTCTTTTCCAGCAGATTCTCAGTGAGGCCTCCCGGGAGGGAGCTATATGCTGACAGCACCAATGAGCTGACGGTGCTGGAAAGGCAGCCCCAAGGGGGTTCACATAATACAGACGTCACAATGGAGGAAGCGACAGCAATAATTACAAAATGGGGAGAAATGCAAAGAGCTAATGGATTTTTGAGCTCTTTTTTTTTTTCTTCTCGAGACGGAGTTTCGCTTCCGTTGCCCGGGCTGGAGTGGAGTGGTGCCATCTCAGCTCACTGCAACCTCTGCTTCCTGGGTTCAAGCGATTCTCCTGCCTCAGCCTCCTGAGTAGTGGGGACTTACAGGCCTGCACCACCATGCCCGGCTAATTTTTGTATTTTTAGCAGAGATGAGGTTTCGCCATGTTGATCAAGCTGCTCTCAAACTCCTGACCTCAGGTGATCCACCCGCCTCGGCCTCCCAAAGTGCTGGGATTACAGGCGTGAGCCACCGTGCCTGGCTGCTCTATTTTCAACAATACAAGTGGAATTATGTTTTTAGATATTTGATTCTATGCAATTTAAAGGTCTCCTGGTGATTTCAACATTTGGGGTCTCCTGTAGTTGTTCTGTCTAATCAATTCCTTCTGAAGAAAAAGAATAAAATATGACATTTCCCCCTCTGCATATTACTTAACCTGGAAAGGTTTCCCTTAGAAGCTAAGAAATGTTCTGTTGCTTAATTACTTACCATGACAAACATCCTTTCCTTTAAATGGAAATCTGTTGGACAATAACTGCTTTAAAGGCATCCTGATGGTAGCTAAAAGTGACAAAAATGCTATAGATGAACTTAAATATGAACATAGACTGTGCTTTCCTGACATTCTGGATGCTTAAGTTTTACTCTTAGGTCAGCTGTTTGCACAAAAGAACTGGAGAAAGTGACTGTTCCCCATTGTCCTGAATCTCTAAATCGACCTGTGCTGTTCCACCACCCTGCCGCAGAATGACAGTAAGGTTAATGAGTGCTTTTGATGACAAGGATAGATGGCAAAAGTCCTAGCTCTATCTCAGATCTCCTGTGTCACCTTACTTACCCTCTCCGAGTTTATTTACTTGTCTGTAAAGAATCTGACAAAAAAATATGAGGCAACCACATTCCAATCCAAAGAGCTAATGGTAGGAAAAAGAAACCAGCACCAAACAAGATTAAAGACGTAGAATTCACTAGGGGCTGAAAGCATCCAACATCAACAGATGCAGAGGAGCCATTGCAGTGGATTAGTGGCTGTGAGGTTTAGGGGGCTAGGCACTAATCCGGGATTCTAGAAACTAGGGCTGCAACTAAAAGATAATACATGTTTTGCCCTATGCTAGTTAAAATGCTTTTAAGCAGCACAAATATAGAGGCATCTGCAAAATGAGGGCATCCAACCATCTGTTACCATTCCTGATCACCTGAATACAGCCTTCCTCTCAGCTCCCTCGAAGCTAGGCAGTCCTGCAGCCTGCAAAAAGAGGAGAGGCTGGAGGAAAGAAGGACGCAAAGAAGAGATGGTTTCTAGAGTGGTCTGGATACATTTGTGTACATACAATAAATATTTTTGGCAACTTCTATATAAGACAAATTAATACTGTGCTTCATTTTCCTGGAAGAGGGAGGACAAATATGGTATCGGTCTGGATATACTTTATCTACCTTTACCCAAATGTCACTTACTCATTTACTGATCTACTCATCTATCCATTCAATCAATATTTATTGAACACCTAGTATATGCCATGTTCCATTCTAGGTGCTGGGGAGGCAGATACAGATGTAAAAGATACTCAAATAAAATGCTGTGAAGAAAAAAAAACAAGATAAAGGGGGATAGTAAGTGACAGGGGACATATCACAGCGTAAGGAGGTGGTTTTATTTGAAGAAACATGATATAGATAATGGACTTGCATAATAGTTGATGGGGAAACACTTTGTGCTTTTAAATAACACTCAACTTTTTGTGTTTTTATTCCAATAATCATTCTATAAAAGAACCAGTTTCCCCTATGAAAAAACATAATACATTATTTTCAAGAGTAATGCATTTATGTGTAGAGGTATATAGATAGCATATCAATTACAAATTAAGCAATTAATTTCCAGGATGTCACAGGTTAGGTATTCTAGAAACAGATGCCAGGTTGAAATTTGATGGGCACCGTGTTTGTTAGATATCAACACCTATGGAAAGGAGATGAAGGAAGCAGGGTTTCTCTAGGGGAATGGTCGAACTACAATGCTACCCTGTGGAGAGCTGGGGAGTGTCAATGGCTTGCCAGAGCAGGACCATGATGGGCTGAAATGGCTGGACCTTTATACCCTACAACAATTGGTCAATGGATATGTGTCACAGGAAGAGCATACTCTTGGGCAAGGCAGCTCTCTGCAACTGAGGCAAGAGACAGCTGGCACCAATCTTCCTTGAAAGGGTTGTAGGCAGTACATCTTCATGTCCCCCACATAAGGATATCTATGTGGCAAACTAGGAGAAATAGTTGCAACATAGTAATAGGCAGATATAAGATGCTTAAGAGCCAAATAGACCTTTGGAATCAATGAATGAAAAAAATTAACACTACAATTTAACACATGTATATATATACACAACATTTGATCAAGAGATTCAGAAAACAGATAATAAATATAGGAAAAGTGTTCAACCTCATTGAACTTTAAAACTATATAAATCAGACTAATAAAATAAGATACCATTGTCTATCAGAAAGAATAAAGAAAAAATGTAGCATTTAACAAGAGGAAGGACTGAGAATGTGAGCTCTCTTATGCAACTCTTCCTGGGAGTGTAAATTGGCATAACATTTCAGGAAGGCAATTTTGCAATCTACATGAAAAACCTTAAACTATACATGCCTGATAAGCCAGCTGTATTAGTTATCTATTACTGTGTAACAAATTAACCAAAGCTTAGTTGCTTAAAACAAAAACATGTATTATTTCATGGTTTCTGTGAAATTTGAGAATAACTTAGCTGGGTTGTCCTAGCTGAGGGTTTCTCACGAGGTTGCAGTTGAGCAGTCAGCTGGGGCTGCAGTTATCTGAAGGCTTGACAGGGGCGGGAGATCTACTTCCATGATGGTGCACTCATGGCTGTTAGCAAAGGGCCTTAGTTCCTCAGTTCCTTGATGGCTATTGGTGGAAGAATGCTGTTTTGGGCCCCTCCATAGGGCCACTTGAGTGTCATTGAGACATGGCAGCTGACTTACTTTAGACAAGTGTTCAAAGAGCAAACCGGAAGTCACAATGTCTTTTATGACCTACCCTCAGAAGTCATGCTCTGTCAGGCTGGGTGTGGTGGCTCATATCTGTAATCCCAGGATTTTGGGAGGCTGAGGTGGGAGGATCACTTGAGTCCAGGAGTTCGAGACCATCCTGGTCAACACTGCGAAACCCGTTTCTACAGAAAATACAAAAATTATCTGGATGTGGTGGTGTGTGCCTATAATTCCAGCTACTTGGGAGGCTGAGGTGAGAGGATCGCTTGAGCCCAGGAAGCTGAAGCTGAGTGAGCTGTGATTACACCATGGCACTCCAGTCTGGGCCACAGAGTGAGACCCTGTCTCAAAAAAAAAAAAAAAAAAAAGAAAAGAAAAGAAAAGAAAAAAGTCATGCTGTGTCATTTATGCCACATTCTATTCATTAGTAATGAGTCACCAGATGACTCACTCAAGGGGAGGGGAATTAGCTGCACAGAAGGGAGGGGTGTCAAAGAATTATTAAAAACCCCTCTGTTTGCCCACTGACCCAAAATTATTTATATTCCCCTGCACATACAAAATGCACTCACCCTCTGCTAAGACTTCCCGAAGTCTCATTTCTGAACAACATGCAGTCAAAATAGGACATTGATATCTTAATTAATTCCAGGTGCAGATGAGCCTCCTCAGTGATGGTCACGGAAATACAGCTTCTCCAGCATAGTTGTTCTTGGTCTGAAGATATGTGAGGTTCTGAGCCAAGTTCTATTTCTGGTAATTTATTCTGTCAAAGCGTAATTTTCAAAAAGTTAAAAACATGACTCTCATACAAATATACAATTAGAACATGTCAAATATTTGTTCATTAATGAGAGATTCAGTAAGGTGGTAAAACTGGTTGAGAAAGCATTTTGGGCATTCAAAGGAATTTTTTTTTTTTTTTTTTTTAATTGAGACGGGGTTTCACCATGTTGCCCAGGTTGGCCTTGAACTCCTGAGCTCAAGTGATATACCTGCTTCGGCCTCCCAAAATGCTGGGTTATAGTAACATTTTTAAAAGAACGTTCAAATAGGCCAGGTGTGGTGACTCATAGCTATAATGCCAGCACTTTGGGAGGCCAAGGTAGGTGGATCACTTGAGCTCAGGAGTTCGAGACTAGCCTGGGCAATATGGCGAGACCCTGTCTCTATTTATAAAATTATTTCTTTAAAGAAATAATTTTCTTTTTAAAAAAGGATGTTTAAATAACATTGCTAGGTTACATACGTAATTGCATCACATGGTGCAGGACAATGGTACCATAACCTTTGTAATAAGATCTTCTACTGGATGGAAATATATAAGGCCACAGAGAACTCCACAGTGTCTGAGTTATATTCAAATAGTAAATACTAAAGGCAAACACAGGGTTATTCTGTTAGAGAATTAAATAATCTTCAGTGGGCTTTTTAGACAATGCTCCAGCATGTTGTTGAAAGGACATGCACACTCCCTATTAATATCCTTAGAATAAAACAGTTTTAGGGAAATTATTTTGCTGACACACATTAATTCAGTGTTTAAGGATGTTCATCACAGTTCTTTTGCAAAGCATAGTTTGGAAACTGGCACCTGGGAAAAGGAGACTTTTTCTAGTGTGCTAGCTTGAGCTCTTGCCATCTTTACTCCCTGGAACCCTTTCATCTAAGCATCTAGTCTCACCAAGCTATTTTCTTTATTTTGCTTCTATCATTTCTACAAAAGGAAGTGGATATGGGCCGAATGCTGAGCACTTTTGTTCTTTAGATTTTCTTTTGAAGGTCTTCTTTAAATCCTGAAGAAGCATGGATACTTTTGGATATTATCCCATCCATACCTGAGAGGGTTGCTCTCACCATTTTTTTAGAGAAAGAAAGGCTAAGATTTATTTATTCTGTAAATATGTGTTAACTTGATGTTGGTCACCTTATAAGTGTTGGAGACACAAAGATGAATAAGAAGGTCTCAAGTCCAATACCAGGAAGACTAAGTATAGCAACACACACAGTGACTCACATTCTTGCCACCAAAGTATGGTTCCTGGACCAGTAGCACGGATGTCACCTGGGACATGGGAGCTTGCTAGACATGCAGAATTACTGGCCTCGTCCCAAATCCACTGAATCAGAATCTTCATTTTTAACAAGATCCCAAGTGATTTGTACACACATTTGCTATAGTTTGGATCTGTGTCCCACCCAAATCTCATGTCAAAATGTAATACTCAATCTTGAAGGTGGGGCCTGGTGGGAGGTGATTGGCTCTTAGCGGTGGATATCTCTGTTTAGTGCTGTTTCTGTTCTCATAATAATGAGTGAGTTCTCACGAGATCTGGTTGTTTAAAAGTGTGTGGCACCTCCCCACTCTCTCTCTTCCTCCTGCTCCAGCCGTGTAAGACATGCCTGCTTCCCCTTTGACTTCTGCCATAATTGTAGGTTTCCTGAGGCCTCCCCAGAAGCTGAGCACATGCTGCCATGCTTCCTGTACAACCTGCAGAACTTTCAGCCAATTAAACCTCTTTTCTTTATGAATTACCCAGTCTCAGGTATGTCATTACAGCAGCGTGAGAATGGACTAATACAACACTCAAATTTGAAAAGCCCTGTTAGTCCATTCTGAACCTACTTGTGTTTTCTACTTATCACCTCTTATTTAAAGTGCAGAGATGAATCCACTTGTTTTTCAATAGCTGGTTTGCAGAGCCCCCACCACCACTGGTCTACAATTTTAAAGGTTATATTTCAATATGGTAATAGTAGAATGTCTTGCCAGCACGTGAAAATAAGAACTTCCCCTCTCCTTTCCCAAGTTAGTTTCTTGGACCTATAGGATACAGACAGAGACTGGGAAAAGAGCAGTAACCAAAATGTAGTAACAGTTACTATGTTAAGCTTAATTTCCTACAAAGTCTTTTAATAAAGGGTGGTTAATTTTTAAAAAAATACATTTATTTTTATTAGACTTTATTTTATAGAGAAGTTTTAGGTTCACAGCAAAATTGAGAGGATGGTACAGAGATTTCCCATATACTGCCACCCCACACACCCATAGCCTCCCCCGTTGTCAACATTCCCTACTAGAATGGTACATTTGCTACAATTGATGAAACTACATTGAGATATCATTACGCAAAGCTGATATTTCACATTACGCTTCACTCTTGGTGTTAAACATTCTATGGGTTTGGACAATTGCATAATGACACGTATCCACCATTACAGTCTCGTAGGGACTATTTTCACTGTCCTAAACGTCCTCTGTGCCCCACCTGTTCATCCTTCCCTCCCTGCCAACCCCTGGCAATCACTGATTCTTTTACTGTCTCCACAGTTTTGCCTTTTCCAGAATATCATCTAGTTGGAACCGTAGAAGATGTTCAGATTGTCTTCCTTCACATACTAACATGCATTTAAAGTTCCTCCATATCTTTTCATGGCTTGATAGCTCATTTCTTTTTGGTAATGAATAATATCCCACTGTCTAGATGTACCACAGTTTATATTTATCCATTCATTTAAGGACATGTTGTTTGCACCCAGGTTTTGGCAATTATGAGCACAGCTGCTATAAATGTCTGCATGCGGGTTTTTGTGTGAGTGTGTTGTCAACTCCTTTGGGTAAATAGCAAGGAGTGCAATTGCTATATTTTATGGTGAGAATATGTTTAAGTTTTTTTTTGTTTGTTTGTTTTTGGTTTTGGCTTTTTTTTTTTTTTTTTGATATAGAGTCTCACTCTGTTGCCCAGGCTGGAGTGCAGTGGCATGATCTTGTCTCACTACAACCTCCACCTCCCGGGTTCAAGTGATCCTCCTGCCTCAGCCTCCCAAGTAGTTGGGACTACAGGCATGCGCCACATGAAAATGTTGCTTGTAGAACTTTAAAAGCATCTCTGGTATGTCTCTAAAAAACACGAAACTGTTTCAGGATTTTGTTTCCCCCTAAATAGGGCAGATCTGCAAAGACGGAAAGAAGAGGAAATACTAAAAATAACTTTCCCCAATTAGTGAGAGCCGAACACATATGGTAAGATGGAAATAGTTTTAGATGGCCCAAAGTAACACTGTGATGCAAAATGAACTCCCCAGGCAGAGGGAATAAATAGAAACAGCCACAAAAATTTACTCAAGACGTGATGGGAACAACAGCTGAATAGGATATTCGGGGATGTGGAGACCCTGAAGAGGTGAGTATGGTCTTGCAGCTTTTTGGAACCTGGAGAAATTGAGGAACTGGTTCTGAAAACGTTCCTGCCTATTCCTTCCCATGAAGGTTCCTTCTTGGGAAGTCAGACATTCTGGATCTTTTACTAGAAATTCTAAGGGGTATGAGATCAGAGCTGCACATTTCATGAAACCCACAGGCCAGTGGCTGGGCCGCTCCTTCTCTGCTGCAGGGATTTTGTTTCCTCCGGCGTGTGGGAAGCGCCACCTGTGGGCTGTGGCCTGACGCCAGGCACAGGACTGCCGCGATCGGGCTGTGAGCCTCAGCACTCTGGGCTCCGGCCCAGCTGGCCACCCTGCCCCGGACACGTGGGCTGCCGCTCAGCCAGCCGGACAGGTGCTCGCTGGCAGGGCCACCTTCCCCGGCAGGGAGGGTCACCGGTGGCGATGACAGGAGCCTGATCTGACCTAAGGGCAGCTCCTCCGTGCTGTGCCACGTTCCCTTTGGTCACTGACTGGCGTGCATGTCCTTTGGTGACCTCGGATATTCATGTTTCTCTCTCCTCTTGCCTATACCCCGTGCAGACATTCAGCCAGTGTGCGCCTCGTCAGAGCAGCGGTGGGTAAGACCCCGGGCTGCTCCGTCCTGGTCAGTAGCTGGTGCCCTGAGCTCCCGAGGGCTCCAAGCTGCTGGGCACCTCTCCAGGTATCTGACAATCTGTCTGACTGGCCTGTGTCCCATGCCCACAGTCATTCTTATTGTGAATTTTTCTGTCTACACCTGTTATTTCTTTCCTTTCCTTCCACCCACCAATCTTTTTTTTTTTTTTTTTTTTT
>NW_016829166.1:2017221-2028328 GCF_001698545.2 Rhinopithecus bieti | reverse complement strand
CATGTGTCTTTGTAGTAGAATAATTTATAATCCTTTGGGTATATACCCAGTAGTGGGATGGCTGGGTCATATGGTACATCTAGTTCTAGATCCTTGAGGAATTGCCATACTGTTTTCCATAATGGTTGAACTAGTTTACAATCCCACCAACAGTGTAAAAGTGTTCCTATTTCTCCACATCCTCTCCAACACCTGTTGTTTCCTGACTTCTTAATGATTGCCATTCTAACTTCCACCCACCAATCTTTAATTTCCTATCTAATCACCCCAAACTCTGCTTTTGGGCACCCCATTTATCCCATGCTCTCCTCACACAACCTCTGGGCCAGGACTCCCTTCTCTCAGAGTCCTGGGCCTCACTCTTCACTTTTCCCATACTGACATGATGGTCTTGCTTTCCTCTGCATGTCCCAGTAGCAACCTGCGAGTGCTCAGTCCCCTGCTGAGGAACCTCATGCAGGATGGTGACTATGGCTGAAGGTGGAGAACCTGGGACAGCCTGTCACTTACAACATAGCCACACTTCCAAGAGTGACAGCAAACCTGGCCTGGTGCAGTGACTCATGCCTGTAATTCCAGCACTTTGGGAGACCAAGGTGGGTGGATCACCTGAGGTCAGGAGTTCGAGACCAGTCTGGCCAACATGGTGAAACCCTGTCTGTACTGAAAAAAAATACAAAAATTAGCTGGGCGTGGTGGTGGAGGACTGTAATCCCAGCACTTTTACAGTTCTGGGTGTGGGTGGTGGACCCTTGTAATCCTCAGCCTCCTAGCACCTGTAATCCTGGGAGACTGAGGCAGGAGAATCACTTGAACCCAGGAGGCAGAGGATGCAGTAAGCTGAGATCACCCTACTGCACTCCAGCCTAGGCGACAGAGCGAGACTATGTCTCAAAAAAAAAAAAAAAAAAGAAGGTTCAGCAAACCAGTGACGTTGTTTTCCTTGATGCCTCTACTCAGCCTGCTCCAGGATAGAGCTGACGGAACTCTTTGCTCCCTACCTGCTGATCAGTTTCCTCAAAATATGTGAACCAAGACTCACTGTTCCCAGGTGGTCCTGCCTCCAGTCTGGCTGCAGCTCTCTCTTCCCCTCTGCCTCTCTCAGTGGTCAACCCCATGTCTGCCTTTGTTATATAGAGCACCATTAGTTGACCATCCTCCTCCTATGAGAACAGATTTGAATGCAAATAACAATTCCCTGGGCTATTGTCTGACACCAGGGATCCTTAGATATACCTTGGGAGACACCACCTCAGAATGACTGAAATAGAACAACAAATTGAAGCTGCTGCAATTTCACAACCTGGATGAATGAACTGAGTAACCACCTCAAGCGAGAATCTGTGTGCGCATACACAACACAGCAGAGGACGATGCCCCTCCTGGAGTTGGAGTCTCTGGTTTAGAGAAAGAGAAAATATAATCTGAATGGCATTAGGAGACAGAAATGAAGTGCTTGCGGAGCAGGGAGATGACACTTTGGCTGGGGAAATCAAGAGACGCTGGATGAGAGGAGGGTCATAGGCCTGGGGAAGAGGCCAGTTGGGTTCAAATCCCAGCTTTGCCGTGGACCAGCTCCAAGACCTCACTGTGCCTTGGTGCCCTTAACCATACCTACCTCAGAAGATTTCTGTGAGAATTACATGAGAAAACACTCATAAAGCCCCCAGCACACGGCAAGTGTGGGTTAAATGGAAGCTGTTGCTTGGCAAGTTTCATGAAGACCGCATTTGATCTGGATATGGACATGTGCACGGGGAGGGTCCATGGCAGTGTCAGGGACTCCCACAGGAAAGGGCTCTCAAAGGAGTAACAATCCCCTTCTTTTGTGCTGAGAAGACTTCATGGTACCAGTCCTCAGTGATACCAATTTTCAAAAATTTCTCTTTAAATGTAATAGGCCTTGGAATCAACTGCTAAAGAAAGCCACTAAATAAAAAAAAAGACAGGCGCACAGGCGTCCATTGTGGAAAGGACTATCCAAGTTTCATGGTCTAAAGCTACCCACCTGTAAGTGGGCACACAACATTCAGGGGAAGTCTGGACGGACTTGCCCAGAGAGGGCATTTCTCCCCGAGGTGGCTAGGTGGCGATAGAAGCACGCTGAAGCAGCGAGGATGTACCGGTCCCGAGTCGGCTCTGCAGCTCTCAGGCTCAGGGTAGCAGGCATCCCCCACCCCACACACACAGCCCACCAGCACCCCACACATCCCCACCACCTTCCTCTCCTCTCATCCTGCCTTTCTGTCTTCAAATATTTCCTGAAAGACTA
Source organism: Rhinopithecus bieti (assembly GCF_001698545.2). Lineage (NCBI taxonomy): Eukaryota > Metazoa > Chordata > Mammalia > Primates > Cercopithecidae > Rhinopithecus > Rhinopithecus bieti. The sequence goes on along the minus strand of NW_016829166.1, from coordinate 2,026,056 downwards.
ATATGTCTCAGGCAAACACATGCACTAAGATGCAGAAATGTATGAAAAATTCTAGGGAAATACCAAGTTTTATGTTTAATATGAATCTGCTACGTGGTCACGTTTGAGAAATGCATATCTGTTAAGAAGTCTCATCAAACCCTAAAAGGTCCCCTCAAAGCTTTTACCCAAACACTGTTCAGAGTTGTTGGGACTACACTTGGTTTAAGAAAACAAAACAAAACAAAACAATTTAACAGTAAGTATGGAAAGAGGACAGCTTTGCCAAAACACAGTCTTGAGTTCAACTCCTAGCTGCAATACCAACAGCAGTGTGACCTCAGACAAGCAATCTGATCTCTCTGAGCCTCAGTTTGATTCTACAACTATCAAAGGTGATAGATCATTGCACGTACACGGATATGACATTTAGCAGGCGCCCAACAGACTGGAGATCCTTGCACTGTGCTCGCTAGAGGAGGAAAAGCTCAGCATGTTGCTACCTGTGTAGAGAAAAGAGGGAAGTGTCTGAGCCAATGAGTACAGACACTCTCTCTCCAGGCTCACCTGGGGAGAGACTGAGGGACTAAATGCACACAGCTCTGCACGCATTAAACATCGGTTAACTTAAGCACCCCCAGCACTTGAAACTTTGGGGGAGAAGGTCAAGGTAGTCTGAGATGTGCTTATTACCAAGCAAGAAGAGTTCACTCCAAGATTTTTCTTGAGTGCTTAATCTGGGTGAGGCCCAAGTCAGGCAAGAGAAGAATTATCACAAGCTGAGTGGGAAACTGTCCAGGTGGCGAAGCTTTGTGAACAATGGTGTGATGCCTGGGCAAAGACAGAGCGGGGGCAGAGAGACAGGAAGGAGAATCGAGTCAGGAGATCTGTTCCCTGGGGTGCATGCCATTATTAGTCAGTTTTGTCAGCTGGTTTCTGGGTAATTGATGGCACAGGCTCAGAGTTGATTGACTTGTACCGAGGGGGGACTCCCAGGGGAATCTGGGTCTAGATTGAGCCGCAGTGAATTTGACATAGAGTAAAGTATTAGGAACTGCAGGTGCTCCAGATGACCTCATAAAGGGTTCATTTTGAGATTGTGAAGTTTGCTGTTAGAACAGAGCTGTGATGTGTAAGAAGAAACTTGGACTTGTCCAGAGAGGGCTGTTTCTCCCCAAGGTGGGCTCAGGACCCTTTGCTTGAGGGAAGGTCCAGTGTCACTATCTGTCACCCATGGGACTTTAGACAGGTAACTCATGACTTCTAAATCAGGCTAAAGCAGGGCTTGTGGTGGGCAGAGTCCTGGGCCTTCCCCCTGGTATACACGCCCTGGATAACCCCCTGCCCTGAGCGTCATGGGACCTGTGAATATGGTGGGACATCACACCCATGATTATCTTTCATTGTATGGCAAAGGTGAAGGGTTTCTGCCATTAGAGTATCCAATCTGTTGATTCTGAGTTAATGGAGGGGAGGTTATCCTGGGTGAACCTGGCCTAGTCATGTGAGTCTTTGAAAAGAGGGTCCAGAAGTCAGAGACAAATGGGAGTCAGGAATATTCTCCTGATGGCATTTATTTATTTATTTATTTAGAGATGGGGTCTCACTATGTTGCCCAGGCTGCTCTCAAACTCCTGATCTCAAACGACGTTTCTGCCTCAGCCTCCCAAAGTGCTGGGACTGAAGAAGCAAAATGCCTTGCTGTGGAGAAGACCACACAGCAGAGAATGATAGGCAGCCTCTAGGAGCTTAGAGCAGCTCCAGCTGACAACCAGCAAGAAAGCAGGAACCTCAGTCCTATACCCGTCAGGAACGCTGGCTGCCATTGCAGCGCGGGCAGGCCATCTCTGGAGCCAGCCACTAGTGGGCTTGGACGAAGACTTCAGTGAGATGAGACGAGACGAGATGAGATGAGATGAGATGAAATGAGATGAGATGAGATGAGATGAGATGAGATGAGATGAGATGAGATGAGATGAGGTGAGATGAGATCACAGCCCAGCTGACACCTTGGTGGTGTCTCAGCCTTGAGAGACCCTGAGCAAGGGACCAAGGGCCCAGCTGAGCTGTGCTGGACTCCTTGACCCATGGAAACCGTGAGATAATAAATGGGTCCTGTTTTAAGCCACCAGGTTTGTGAGGATTTGTTACACAGCAATAGAAAACTAACACAGGACCTGTACTGCCTACTTTGCAGAGTTGTCTGAAGATGAGGAAAAAAGTGTGTAAAGTACCTGGCATGAAGAAGACTACAATAAACGGTAGCTTTAAGTCACGCAGTCCATAATGATCCAGTTCTTTTCTTAGAGGGAATGTAAATTTCTTTCTTTTTTTTCTTTCTCGAGGCAGAGTCTTGCACTGTCGCCCAGGCTGGAGTGCAGCGGTGTGATCATGGCTCACTGCAACCTTTACCTCCCTGGCTCAAGTGATCCTCCCATCTCAGCTTCCTGGGTAGCTGGGACCACAGCATGCACTGCCACGGCTGGCTAATTTACGTATTTTCAGTAGAGATGAGGTTTCTCCATGTTGCTCAGGCTGGTCTCGAACTCCTGGGCTCAAACAATCCTCCAGTTTGGTCTCCCAAAGTGCTGGGATTACAGGTGTGAGCTACCGCACCTGGCCAAATCTTTTCTTTTCAGAATAAATCTTGTGAAATGCTGAGAATTGTTGAGAGGACTGAATGAGATCATATGTCTAACATGCTCTAGTGCGGAGTCTAGCACACAGTCAACAGTAGGTAATAGCAACGATGAGGATGATGTTTGTAGTGGTTTTATCCCAGTAAAATGAGGCATGTATTGTAATAGACATGGATCTTTTTTTTCCCCTTAAAACCACTTTTGCCTTGCTTTACAAGTAGGATTTCTTGCAGAAGTTCCAGAGACTGTTACAGAATTATCCACTGTCTGAATAGAAATGAACCTTAGATATAATCTGGCCCAACTTCGCTTTTCAAATGAAAAAACTGTGAGTCTGAAGTCAGCTTGTTTGATGCCACAAAACAAATTAGTAGCAGAATCAGGATTAGAATTTAGGTATCTTGATGTCAAGGCCACTTCTGTAGAACCATATATAGTTGTCCCCTGGTATCTATGGGGAATTGGTTCCAGGGACCCTGAGAATAACAAAATCCCTGTATAAAATAGCATAGTATTTGCACGTAACCTACACAATTCTCTAGTATGCTTAAATCATCTCCAGACTACTTACAATAAGAAATACAATGTAAATGCTATGTAAATAGTTGTTGTATTGTTTAGGGGAAAACGATAAGGAAAAATGTCTATATATCACAACCATCTGTGTTTTTAGATTTTTTTTTTTTTTTTTTTGAGATAGAGTCTGGCTCTGTCGCCCAGGCTGGAGTGCAGTGGCGCAATCTCAGCTCACTGCAATCTCTGCCTCCCGGGTTCATGTCATTCTCCTGCCTCAGCCTCCTGAGTAGCCGGGACTACAGGCGGCCGCCGCTAAGCCCGGCTAATTTTTTGTATTTTTTAGTGGAGACGGGGTTTCACTGTGTTAGCCAGGATGGTCTCGATCTCCTGACCTCATAATCCGCCTGCCTCGGCCTCCCAAAGTGCTGGGATTACAGGCATAAGCCACCGCGCCCGACCTTTTATAGAATATTTTTGATGCACAGTTGGTTGAATCTACAGATGTGGAATGCAGTTCTGGAAAGCCAATTGTGTTTATTTCTCTTCTGAAATGTTTCCTCTATTTAAGACTCAATGCCATCTCAACTCATAAAGTATCAACATTCCCTTGCAAAACTTACCCTGCACACAGTTTATCAGTCATGAACATTTTTTTCCAGCTACCTCTCCTGAAGTATTTATTATTGAGAGTGATTCATTCCATTAATGTTGATTGAGAGCCTACTTTGTGCTACATTTGGAGTCAAGCTTGTTAAACTGCAGTCCCAAATCACTCCAAAATTAGACACCAAATTTATTGCAAGCCCATCGGCCATAATGACCCTATAAAGGAGGTCTGCTGTGACTAGTATTTTTACAGATGAGGAAATTGAGACATAAGGAGATTCAGGGGCTTGCCTGGGCGGGTCCAACAACTAAGAAGACATGAAGTTGGGATTTGTACACAGAGCTGACTAGCTGCCACTTTTAGCTTCTGTCCACTTTTAATTAGACTGCTTCCCAGAAGCTGGTTAGGCTAACATTTTATAATAATAAGTAGGATGGGTCTAGACTCCCCTCCCTTCGGCCCCATCACTAGTAGCTCTACTGGATCTGGGCTCATATTGCCTCCTTGGTCCTAAGGGTCAACAGCACAAAAGCTCACAGCACTAAAGATGCATGATGAAGGAGCTGAACTTTGCCTTCAAGAAAAGGTCTTTCTTTGGGCCTTTTCCTCTTGTTGGGAGAAGTCTCAGTATCTTCTTCTTCCTCTTCTCCTTGCAGCTTTGTTTTTATTTTTTATTTTCTTTTTTAGAGAGAGGATCTTGCTCTGTCACCCTGGCTGAAGTGCGGTGGTGTGAGCATAGCTCACTGCAGCCTAGAACTCCAGGGCTGAAGTGATCCTCCTGCCTCAGCCTCCCAAATAGCTGGGACTACAGGCATTTGCCACCACACTTCGCTAAATTTTTTTTTTTTTTTTTAGAGACAGGGTCTTACTACATTGCCCAAGCTGGTCTTGAACTCCTGGCCTCAAGTGATCCTCCTGCCTTGGCCTCTTAAAGTCTTGGGATTACAGGTGTGAGCCACCACACTGGCCTCCCCTGCAGAATTTAAGAGAGAAATCTGAACTCCCCCTGTTCTTGGTTGCTTTGGTTGAAGCTCCTTGAGATTGTCTGAGATTGTCTCCATAGTGGTCCCAGCTGCCTTCTCGGCCGCTCTCTCAATTAGATATTGAAATACTTCCCCAGAGTTTTTAGCTCCCTTTTAAGCAGAATTCTCCTTTTTCCTTGGCAGGCATCTCAGAAACTCGGTCAGGCAGCAGCTGGAGTGTCTGCGATGGTTTCCCCGCCCCTCAGGAAAGACCCTGCCTCTCTGCAGATGGCCTCTCAGACCTGCCTTCACAGGAGGGCGGCCTATGTTAGGTAACCATGCCCTGGCTTCAAGGTGGGGTTAAACTTGTCTGTAGTGAGAGCAGGTGTTCAGGTGTTTGTAGTGAGAGCAGAAAACAAGTGCCAAGGGAAATGCCACTAAAGAATGGAGAGGAATCTTCCAGCCCCAGGGGCTCATAAACCACTCCCTCCTGCCATAGGCACTGTCCTCTGAACGTGGCTCCCAGGGGAGGGGCCCTTCCTGTGAGTCCTGGGTTTATGAACCTGGACAAGTAGGAACAGGAGCAGAGCAAGCCTGAGAATGATTGAAATGTTGTCGTTCTATCCAGCAGAGCAGAAAACCTGTGCTTGGGGAACTGAACTTTGAGAAATGCAAAGCGCCTTGGTGTTCCGGGATGAGCACATTGGAGCTTAGGTCCCTCCATTCCTGGTAGTAGAGAAAGCAGCGGATGGTTCAGCCTGGAGGCAGAGAAAGAGCCCAACAATTACAAGGAAGCTCAAGGTCAGTACAGGGTTAAGCCCAGAATCTAACCACAGATGCATATGATTTCAGCTTTCCGCATGCATTTGTGTTTAAAGTAACTGTTGGAAAATTGTAGTCTGCTCATTCCAGTAGTTCTTTTAAAACCATCCACGTGTTGTTCTTAGCAAAGTCTGTGTCTGAAAACCCCGGTGAGGCTCATCACGCTCGAATGCCACCAAGTACGTGCGTAGGCTGAATTGTACATAGCGTGTGAGGGCGCTGTTGCCATCTGTAAAACACAGCATTCATTTTAAAATGTCACTTGTCAATCACATCAGTGCACTCCAGCCTGGGCAACAGAGTGAGACTCTGACTCAAAAGAAAAAAAAAGTCACTTGACAATAAGCATTTTTAAAATGAATGATACAAGCACTGTTAATGAGACCTGTGAAGTTTCCTAAAGTTACAATGGCATCTCATACTGGAAAAGGTGGGGAACCGTTGCCTTAAAGATCTAGCTGAGGCCGGGCGCAGTGGCTCATGCCTATAATCCAGCACTTTGGGAAGCAGAGGCAGGTGGATTACTTGAGATCAGGAGTTCGAGACCAGCCTGGCCAACATGGCGAAACCTCATCTCTACTAACAATACAAAACTTAGCCAGGTGTGGTGGTGGTCACCTGTAATCCCAGCTACTCAGGAGGCTGAGGCAGGAGAATCACTTGAACCCAGGAGGTGGTGGTTGCAGTGAGCTGAGACCACACTATTGCACTACAGTCAGGGTGACAGAATGAGACTCTGTCTCAAAACAAGTCTAGCTGTGGAGGTTTCTGGAACTAGGTAGAACTGCCACTCGGCCACCTTCATCATTAAGCTACTGTACAGACAAGGGCAGCTACTCCTTGAGTTTGCATCTGTATATCATGTTCGCTAGTACATGGTACTGCCCTAGGAGAGGTGTCTCATGTGGCACCTGATACATCTGGTCCCCCTCCCCGGCCTAGGAATTACCAAGGCAAACTATAAAAAAATTTTTTTACACTGAATTTATAAGATTTATTATAAAAGCACATGGAAATACATTTATATTTCTATGCCAGTGTTAGACTGCTTAGTCCTCAATCGTACTTATGAGAAGTGAACAGCCAGTGAACAGCAACAAAACCCACATTAACAGGGAGCCTAAGTAGCTATTGGAACAAAAATCAATGCTAGCCTGCCTGGGTGCGGTGGCTCAAGCCTGTAATCCCCACCTTTGGAGGCTGAGGCAGGCGGATCACATGAGGCCAGAAGTTTGAGACCACCCTGGCTCACATGGTGAAACCCTGTCTCTATTACAAATACAAAAATTAAGCAGATGTGGTGGTGCATGCCTGTAATCCCAGCTACTCAAGAGGCTGAGGCACGAGAATCGCTTGAACCCGGATGGCAGAGGTGGCAGTGAGCCGAATCGTGCCAACTGCACTCCAGTCTGGGTGACAGAGTGAGACTCTGTCTCAAAAAAGAAAAACAAAAGCAATGCTAGCCTGCATTGATGGAGGTGTGAGGGGGTTCTGTAAGGCGTAAACTGGTCTGCGCAAGAGATAGTTGGGGCCACTGATGAATTGTTTGCTTTCTATTACTGCAGATAAGCATAGATGATTAGTTCCCTATTATTTCTGCTCCCAGGCCATCTCCAAGGCAAGCTGTTTCTCCTGCTCTCTGTACAGTCCATGAGACTAAGCAGGCCGTTGACCTTAAGTGAGGTTCCCTCAGTTCTGTCCTGTTCCTTGAAGTCTAGGTCCATTGGGTAGACTTGGCCTGTTCAAACAAGCCATTAATGAGCACATCTCCGGCAGGGCATTTGGAAATAAAGTCAGAAAGCCAGCGAATGGTTTGGCCTTTTCTTCCCATCTTTCCATCCCCTGCTGGGATTCACCTCCTTCTCTTGCCCTGGGGCCTCCTGGGCTCTTTCTTCTTCTCAGCCTGGTCTTACCCTCCTCCAACCGCTGCTGTTGCAAGTAAATGAACTAGGAGTGGAATCTTTGTTTTCTATCTCAGGGGTATTTGCTTTGAAAACTTTTTCTCTTGCTGTGGATCAAAATGGCCTTTGCTCCTTGTTAAAGCAGGTTTAGGCTCAGTGGCTCTGGTAGAAGAGGTTGTTTAAACTCCACAAATCACACAGTTACCAACTTTCTCTTTCTCTGTGTACAGTGGTCCAATGGACAAAACTCAAGCGAGTGACAGTGGTGGTGGTGACTCTGTGGGTGATCATCTGAATCAGATGCTGTAGTGAGCACCTTGTTCCATTGTGGCTGTGACCCTGAGGCAGGTGTTTGTTTCCTTTTATGGAAAAGGAAAGGAGGCCTAGTGAGGTTAATATCGTGCTCAAGATGACTCCAGAATTGAAAATTCCAATTGTCCTACCCTGAACTTTTAATTCCCTTCAGGTTGTCCTCTTCTTTTCTAAGTAGCATTGATCACATCTCCTTTCTCCTTTAACTGCCTTGTTGATTGGTTTATTGCACACGGTCAGTCTCTCTGCCTCTTCCCTGTGCCCCAGTGAGAATCCACCGGCTCTACAGAGGCAGGGATTTTTGTCAGCTCACTGGGGTATCTCAAAGGCATAGAACACATACACAGCAGGGACTGAACAAGCATTTGTTAAGTGAATAAACAAAAATAGCCAAGGTAAGATTTTACACTTTAGCACCAACTTAGATAAAATAATGAAAAATAACCTAAAATAATCAAAAGGGTCAGAATCTAATTTTGAGCACAAAGTTTGAGGACGGCCACTCAGGAAGCACAGATTCCGAAGAATGGGAGTCAGTGTTTCAAAGTACAGAAGTTTGGGATCATTTATATGGTCAAAGTTTAGGGAAGCTTAACAGAATTCCACTCTCTATGTAAGGCTGGTTGCATAGTTACAATAATCCGATTTGTCAAGGTAAATATTTCTTTCTTTTGGGGAAATGTATATTCAACATTCCACACTGCAGATGTAACAGTCAGGTGTCTTTTGCACCGCCTGGTCTGAGTTTGATACAGGATAATAAAGGAGGCAGTTAATCTATAGTGAAGAACAGTGATTAGAAGCAGGGGAGGTCTGGTCTCTGTTCTCTCTTAGTCATTTACAGAACAAGAACAATGAGGAAAAGAGTTCATCTTACTCTAAGAAACAGAAGTTGCAAGCACATACTATGTGACTCAGATCACAATCATATCTCTCTCAAAACTTAAAGTTTTTTAAAAGCTTTTAAATTTTATTTATTTTCAAAGCTATCACCCAAAGCCCTCAAAGTCCTCAATTTTTCTTTTCTTCTCCTCTTCTCTTTTCTCTTTCTTTCTTTCCCTTCCCTCCTTCCCTCCCTCCCTCCCTTCCTTTCTTCC
>NW_016829166.1:1995864-2015933 GCF_001698545.2 Rhinopithecus bieti | reverse complement strand
TCTCTCTCTCTCTTTCTCTTTCTTTCTTTCTTTCTTTCTTTCTTTCTTTCTTTCTTTCTTTCTTTCTTTCTTTCTTTCTTTTCTTTCTTTCTTTCTTTCTTTTCTTTCTTTTTTCTTTCTTTCTTTTCTTTCTTTTTTCTTTCTTTCTTTTCTTTTTTTCTGAAAGATATGCAATTTATTTCTTCTGTATCCTGTCAGAAAATAGTGTTTGGAGATTTTATGCAGTCGAAGGAACCCATGTGGCGTTCATCTGAATGAAGTAACCAGCAGCTTTGGATTTCCTTCCACCCACCTTACATGGAGGCGTTTTCCATTGCTTATGGCCACAGATAACCATATTCATTATAAGAATTGTGCTTGGCCAGCAAAGTGACTCATGACTGTAATCCCAGTACTTTGGGAGGCCCAGGCAGGATGATCGCTTGAGCCCAGGAGTTCAAGACCATCCTGGGCAACGTGGCAAAACCCTGTCTCTAAACAAAACATGGACAAGAAGAGTTGAGCTCTTTGAGTGTCACTGTGGAATGCGTTGGTGCCACCTAGGGACTCACATTATAATTTTCAAGACCCACTTATGGGCATTTCTCCTTTTTGGCATTGGATTTTTCCACACTGCCACTGGCTTATGTATGTTTCTGCTTCCAGTCCCAGTCACGTTTGTAAATAATCTCTCACCTCTTCTCCAGGCCTCCCTGCCAACTGCCTTCCAAAATGAACCTGACTCTGTGGTTTGAACACATTTATCTGTGTGCACGTCCTGTGCTATTTTTCTGTCTGTTCCTTCTATAGGGTTGTTCTAGAATTATTTTTCTCTGTATGTGGGAGTCTATGTCTGCTTCAGTGCTCTCTTACATAATTATTCCCTCTAGTCATAGAGTTCTCTATTCATATTGTTAGCTTCAAAAAAAATTCTGCATACAGTCTCTCATACAACTCTCCCACTGCCCATGGGGCTGGGCAGGTCAGGTACAATTATTGTATTATTTTGCAGATGAGTAGCCTGAGATGAAGGAGGGTTAAGTGTATTTCCTAAGGTAACAACGCGAGGAAGAGGCAGAATGGGGGCCAGAACTCAGTTCTGCGGAGGCCGAGCTCCAGGCCCTTCCCACTACACTGGCCCAGCTCCTCATGGCCCCTCGGCCAGCTTCTTGTGCAGTGCTATGCACTGTCAGGTGCTTAGTAAATGCTTTGCAAAGCGGGTGTTTCCTGAAGCTGAAGTAATGGTCCATGTGAACGGTATAAAAATAATCAAGCTAAGGAACAAAAATATGATCCAAGGCGATCAGAGCGGCTTAAGGGCATCATGTGAGATGCAAGGAATAAATAGATAGTAGATCAGGTGGAAAGCAGATCATTCTGATGGTGAAAGGCCAGGGACGGGCTGAATGGGGGAAAAAAGACTTACACTAGGATAGTGATTTTTCACTTTCAGGTAAATTATCTCCTTTATTCCTCAGACCCAGCTTGTGAGTAGATGTTAGCAGAATCTCCATTTAATTTATAAAGATTTTGCATATCTTTATACATTTTTATAAAGAGTTTAGTACTTTTTTCTCCCTCCAACACCACTCAACTAATTAGAAAGGCCCATATTCAAAGCAGCCCCTCTGACTCTAAAGGCCGAATTCTTTCACTCTAGGGCAGGACATAGATTGTTTTGTCCCCCAAGAATGCTAAGTAAGCTTGGGTCCTATGTTAGATCTATGTTTTTCTTCTATAGCAAAATGGCTACCTCCTTGGTTTCTCCTTTTTTACAGTAGGTTCTAGGGGGGCTGGAGGGACTTAGTAGTACATATTACAGATATGAGTTCAAATCCCTGCTCTACCACTAACCAGCAGTGGTAGCTGTGTGAATTCAAGCAAGTTATTTCCTTTCTCTGTGCCTCAGTTTTGTCATCTGTAAAATGGGGATAATCGTGTGTCCAGCACACAGGGTTATTTGTAAACCAAAAGTAAAATTCTAAGTGCCCGCCAACCAACTGAATGGACCCCTCCTCTTGGCGAAAGGCTTTCTAAAGTAAACCTGAAACAGGCCATGATGAGAAGGGGAATCAGACATTCCTCACTGTACCTTCCTCCCTTTGGAATTCAGGCATAGCTGACCAACAGTATTAACATTAACCGAGACGTTAAGACTGACAAAACAGACTCTTTGTAGCAGTAAGATACCAACATGACAGATAGTAGGCCCTGATAGAAATCAAAGTATTTTACCCCAAAATACATTGCTTTGACATATTTTGAAATGGCCTTGCAATACTGCCTCTGGGGAAAATCTGCATTCAGTAGAGGATCTCTTTCCTTTTCCAAGTCTTTTTCCTGACCCAGGAGAGGAATTAACTAAAGAGTCTAGGCAGCCTTTTTTTTTTTTTTTTCTTGAGACGAGGAGTCTGGCTCTGCCGGCCCATGTGCTTGGGTGCAGTGGCGGGATCTCAGCTCACTGCAAGCTCCGCTCCCGCGGGTTCCCCGCCATTCTCTGGCCTCAGCTCCGCAAGGCAGCGGGACTACAGGCGCCACCAGCCTCGCCCGGCTAGTTTTTGTATTTTTTAGTATTAGAACACACAAGAGAGACGGAGTTTCCAGCTGTGTAGCCAGGAATGGTCTCGATCTCCTGACCAGTCGGTGATCCGCCCGTCTCGGCCGCTCGGGCAGCCTCCCAAAGTGCTGGGATTACAGGCTTGAGCCACCGCGCCCGGCCCAGCTAATTTTTTAATTTTAATTTTTGTAGAGATAGAGTCTCGCTTTGTTGCCCAGGCTGGTCTTGAACTCCTATGCTCAAGTGATCCTTTTACTTCAGCCTCCTACGTAGCTGGGACCACAGATATGTGCCCCCATGCTTGGGTAATTAAAACACATTTTTTTTTCAGAGACAGGGTCTCACTATGTTGCCCAGGCTGGTCTCAAATGCCTGGGCTCAAGCAATCCACCTGCTCCAGCCTTCCAAAGTACTGGGATTACAGGCGTGAGCCACTGCACCTGGCCAGTGAGGGCTGTCTTGACGGGGACTGTGCCCTTGGCATGTGGAATCTGTGCTAACGCCGGGTGGTTAGTGTGAGACTTGGACGGCAGTAGCACAGGTTTCTATCACTGGATAAGACAGTGCCTGACTGGCAAGAGAAACTAGATTGTTACAGAAAAAGAAACACTCCCAGAGGGCCAGGTCCTAGATTGTAGGGGGAGGAAAAACAGGCCATGTTTTAGTCAGAAATTCAAAGTCCAGAGAGTCAAGTCCTCAGTCTTCTTTGGATGAAGAAAGAGGTTCTCTTCTTGGATGTTTCTAGGAGTGGAGATGGGAGGGTGGGACAGACCAGGGATAAGGAACAATATTAGAACTGTATCCCAATTTAATTTCCCATTTTTATTTAAAAGTAATGTAATATTCTAAGGACACAGCAATTTTTTCTAGAATTAAAATAATAACTATGATATTATTATCTTATTTAAAAAATTTTTAAATTCCTGTGAGTACATAATAGGTATATATATTTGTGGGAGTCATGAGATATTTTGATGCAGACATGCAATGTGTAATAATCAGATCATAGAGAATGGGGTGTCCATCACCTCAAGGATTTATCTTTGTGTTACAAACAATCCAATTACACTCTTTTCATTATTTTTAAATGTATAATTAGGTTTTTGACTATAGTCACCCTGTTGTGCAACCAAATAGTAGGACTTATTCTTATTTTTTTTGCACCCATTAACCATCCCCACATCTCATCTACCTCCTACTATCTGTTCCAGCCTCTAGTAACCAACCTTCTACCTCTATGTCCATAAGTTCAGTTGTTTTGATTTTTAGATCCCACAAATAAGTGAAAACATGTGATGTTTGTTTTTCTGTGCCTGGCTTGTTTCACTTAACATAATGACCTCCAGTTCCATCCATGTTTTGCAAATGACAGGATCTCTTTTTTATGGCTGAATAGTACTCCATTGTGGATATTATTAATAATTAATAATATTTATATATAACATATATAAATATTGAAAATTGAATGTATTTTGAACAATCCGTATTTGCCTGGGCATTGGGCATCCTTCCAGGTTCTCTCATCTCCAAAGCAGGTTCTATTACCAAATGATGGTACCCACTTCTCGGACCCCTTCCAAATGCTCCTAGTTGTGCTGTATTTTCCAGTCATGCTTCCTTTTAGAGGCCTGCTTATTCCCTGAAGTTGACCTGGCTCTTACTGTGCAGAACGAGGCAGACACTGGGAAGCCTGCTGTTCTCCCAGGGCTTATCCTCTTGCTTTGCTTATTTCTTCTTTTCACAGGGTTTCAGGTCTGCTCTCTGTAGCCTCCTGCCATCCTTGCAAGTTCCTACACGTGGAAAAAGCCTTCTGTGGCTTCTGTGCCAAGTCTCCTTGCTTTTCCTCAAGTTCTGCCTTAAGACACTTATCTTTTCTGAAGTCTTTTATGGAGATTTTCTCACCAGAGTCTTCCCATGATTTGCAGCAACTGAGCAGTTGTTTTATCTTTCAGATTCATCTTGGAGGATAAGCAGCAGCAAGAGCCTATGGAGGCAGGGAAGAAGCCTCTGTCAAGAGGTGCTGTTCACTTTTGTAGATCTCTAATAAAAATGAAGTTTTCAATCTCTATCAAAATACCAGTGACATTCTTCACAGAAATAGAAAAAACAATTCTAAAATTTATATGGAACCCCAAAAGACCCAGAATAGCTAAAGCTATCCTAAGCAGAAGGAACAAAACTGGAGGAACGACATTAACTGACTTCAAATTACACTACAGAGCTATAGTAACCAAAACAGCATGGTACTGGCATAAAAACAGACACATAGATCAATGAAACAGAATAGAGAACCCAGAAACAAATCTGCACATCTACAATAAACTCATTTTCAACAAAGGTGCTAGGAACATACACTGGGGAAAAGACAGTCTTCAATAAATGTGGCTGGGAAAACTGAATATCCATATGCAGAAGAATGAAACTAGACTCTTATCTCTCACCATATACAAAAATCAAATAAAAATGGATTAAAGACTTAAATCTAAGACCTCAAACTATGAAACTAATATAAATAAAATTGGAGAAAATCTCCAGGGCATTGTTCTGGGCAAAGATTTGTTGAGTAATATCCCACAAGCACAGGCAACCAAAGAAAAAATGGACAAATGGGACCATATCAAGTTAAGAAGCTTCTGCACAGCAAAGGATACAGTCAACAAAGAGAAGAGACAACGCACAGAATGGGAGACAATTTTTGCAAACTACTGATCTGACAGGGGACTAATAACCAGAATATATAAAGGGTTCAAACAACCCTAGGAAAATGTCTAATAATCCAATCAAAAATGGGCAAAAGATTTGAATAGACATTTTGCAAAAGAAGGCACACAAATGACATTTGAAACAGGCATATGAAAAGATGCTTAACATCATTGATCATCAGAGAAATGCAAATCAAAACTCCAATGAGATATCTTCTCATCTCAGTTAAAATGGCTTATATCCAAAAGATAGATAACAAATGCTCTTCAGAATGTGGAGAAAAGGGTGGGAATGTAAATTAGTACAGCTACTGTGGAGAACAGTTTGGAGGTTCCTCAAAAAACTAAAAACAGAGCTGCTATATGATCCAGCAATCCCACTGCTGGGTGTATTCCCAAAAGAAAGGAAATCAGTGTATCAAAGAGATATTGGCACTCCTATGTTTGTTACAGCACTGTTCACAATAGCCAAGATTTGGAAGCAACCTAAGTGTCCATCAACAGATGAATGGATAAAGAAAATGTGGTGCATAAACATAATAGAGTACTATTCAGCCATAAAAATGAATGAGATCCTGTCATTTGCAACGACACGGATGGAACTGGAGGTCTTTACGTTAAGTGAAATAAGCCAGACACAGAAAGACAAACATCACATGTTCTCACTTATTTGTGGGATCTAAAAATCAAAACAATTGAACTCACAGAGATAGAGAATAGAAGGATGGTTACCAGAGGCTGGGAAGGGTAGGTGGGGGAGGTTGTGCAGGGGAAGTAAGGATGGTTAATGGGTACAAAAAAAAAAATAGAATGAATAAGACCTACTATTTGATAGCAAAAATTGGGTAACTATAGTCAATAATTACTTAATTGTACATTTTAAAATAAATAGTATAATTGGATTATTTGTAACTCAAAGGATAAATCCTTGAGTGGATGGATACCCAATTCTCCATGATGTGCTTATTTCACCTCTCATGCCTGTACCAAAACATTTCAGGTAACCTGTAAATATATACACCTACTATGTACCCACAAAAATTTTAAAATTAATAAAAAATCACACACACACACACACACACACACACACACACAAATGAGGTTTTCCTTGAAGACAATGATGTTGAGAACCAGCAAATGCACATTCTCATTCTAAGGCCAGTCCACATTCCCTGAGCCCCTGACGAGTTGTTCGGCCATGAGGGGCAGGTGGGAGACACTTACCATGGAGAGAAGGAGGTCAGCTGTGGCGATACCCAGCCTCCAGCCCTGGGGACAGATGCCTCAGGTCAGCCACAGAAAAACATCCTTCATCCTGAGGGGCAGTCACACTCGTTTGCGGTGTAACCGGAGCCTCTTCACATTAATTGTGAAGCCCATTTGCATCTGTTTGACAACAGTACTTTTGTGGCAAAAATCAGAGCAAGGACCAATTTCCAAGAGACTTTACAGTTGTCTCCTCAGTCAGATACACCCTTGAGAATCCACCTTCATAGAGCAAAGTGTTTTTCTTTTTATCCTGCATCCAGCCTTTCTCCTTTAACTTAGGGAAACCTGCTGAAAACACCTTTGCGGGAGAGAAGCTACTCTTCCGTGTCCAGCAAGCAATCAGCGTAGCTCTGTTGTTCCAGCTCTGGCTATCTTGACAGTTTATAAGCTGTCTCTGTGACCTCATGGGACCTCACTGAGCCTCAGTCCTCTCAGACGGGGGTGACATGACAGTACTTTCCTTAGATAATTGCCTGAGGATTAAATGAGAGAATCCAGGTAAGCACTAAATACAGTGCCTGGCATATGTAAGCATTTTGTAAATGTTAGGGGGAAAAGGAAATAGCCATTAAAAAACAAAATCCACTTGGGAAGCTGGGGGTAGGATCTCTTGAGGCCAGGAGTTCGAGACCAGCCTGGGCAACATAGCAAGACCCCCATCTCTACAAAAATAAATAAATAAAATTAGCCAAGTATGGTGGCATGCACCTGTAGTCCCAGCTACTCAGGATGCTGAGGTGGGAGGATTGCTTGAGCCTAGAAGTTCCAGGTTGCCATGAGCTATGACTGTGCCACTGCACTCCAGCCTGGGCCACAGAGTGAGACCTCATCTCTTAAAAACCAAACCAAAAAAACCACCAGAACTCCCTAGAGTGACTGTTTGGCTTCCGCACCTGTTAGCAGTACACGAGGCTCTGTCATTACCCACTGTGTCTTCAATTCTCCTAATGCCTGTCAGGAAATTCAGAGTGGGTGTGATGACTATCACCTGCCAATGAGGAGACCCGAGCAATGAGAACTCACAGATCTTCACCAGAGCGCGCACAGCTAGTTAGTCGCAGGAAACCTCTTACCTAGCGTCCTAGCGTCACCCACCTGAGACCATGGAACTCCACACTCACTGGAGAAGTAAGGAACAGAAACAGGTAAGTGTGGAGAGGCAGTAGAGTTGACTCTGCAGGCCTGGGTCATTCAAACCCTGCACTTCTAAGAGAAAGGTCTGGCCTTTGCCTGGTTCCTGGGAGATAACCTCCAAGCCCTTGGAATATTCTGCCTGATAGGAGTGTCTTTGCTAATCTCAGACCTTGGACCACGCTACCTAGTCTAGCCTAACAGTGTTATCTATGGTGGGACCTTGGGCCACACTGTTCGGCCTCTGGAGAGGCTGAAATTCAAAGAGCTAAAGTCAGTAACGAGGCACTCATGCCTGAAAGCCTAACCCCAGCAAAATCCCTGGACACGGAGGCTTATGGGAGCTTCCCTGGTTGGCGATACTTTGTACATCTTGTCCACAAGGTTCCTGGGGAATTGAGCACTGTCTGCATGACTCCACAGAGAGGAAGAACAGGAAGCTCACCCCCGCCACTCTCTGGACTCTGGCCTGTGCATTCTTTTCCTTTGACAACAGTCTGTATCCTTTTACTGCAACAGACCATAACCATGAGCACAGTGGCTCTTCTGAGTTCCAGGAGTCCTTCCAGTGGATCACAGAATTTGAGCTTTGTCTTGGGGACACCTGGCGAAGTGGGGAAGCAAGGATTTGCCCCCTCAGGATGGGGACGAAAGCTCTGGAATCTGGATGCTGCGTTTTGGTTTGGGACCTTCTGTCTCCTCCTTCAGCAGTGGGCTCCTCCCTTCCCCCCTCCCTTCCCCTCCCTGTCGTGTCTAGGTTGTTCCAGCGTCAGGCCAGAAGCAGCCCTCTAGCGTGGCTTTCCTAAGAATAATCGTTTTTGAAAAGGGCTAGGAAGGACAGGAAGCCTGCCTTTCTTGCAGCATATTTGGTTTCACTCGGGAAATGGACTAAACTGAATTTAGAGGACATGTATTTGATTGTTGAGTCAAACGCTGACCCAGGTATTTATTGCAAACATGGTATTTATTTCCCTGCTCTTTGTTGAGGGGTGCGCGGGGAGAACTGGCTCTGACTGTACAGGCATAGAGAGGATTCAGAGGCTCTTACACCACTGGCATTTTGGCAACCCATACCAAGACGATGTGAGTACTAACCTGCAACCCCAAGCTGTGATATTTATATGGCATGACTGATTTTACTCCTGGGTAACATCTAAAAACAAAAGCTAAGATATCTGTGTGATCTGAACCTCACCCAGCAATTTCCTTGGCTGGAACAAGGAGGGAAATGAGGAATGAGGGGAAGGAGGTTGGTGGGCAGAGGAGAATGAGGTTTGGGCAGGGGTTGGAAGGGGATGGCAGGGAAGTAAGAAAGATGAAAGGGCCAGGCGTGGTGGGACCTGTAGTCCCAGCTACTCGGGAGGCTGAGGAAGAAGGTTTGCTTGAGCCTAGGAATTCGAGGCCAGCCTGGGCAATGTAGCAAGACCCGTGTCTCAAAAAAAAAAAAAGAAGAAGAAAGAAAGGTGGAAGGGAAGGAAGGGGGAGGAAGGTGTGACACATCAGGTGAGTTTGGAAAGTGGCTTCTCAACCAGTTTATTGATTTCAATTCACTTAGCTGCTAAATAAAAGTGTTATGTTTTGTTTTGTACAAGTTTATTCTTTGGGGACACATTTTTCCCTTTTAAAATTCCATTTCCTTTTCAAAGCACAAAATTTTTCCAGACAATGTTTCTTTTAATGGGATCCCAGCACTCTGGGCAGTCTCTCCCTTTCCTCCATCCAGCTGCCTCCTGATCTCCTTTGGGCCTTGGCTTAGATGTCACTTTCTCTTTGGAGACCTGCCCCAACTCCAAGTCCAGGCTAGTTTGCCATCTGTGGTGGCTTTCCAATGTGTCAGCGTGGCAAGGCAGAACTACGTTTTCCAGAATTCCCTTCCCTCCACGTTTCCAGTCACGGTCAGCACTGAAGAGATTTTTGCAAAAGGGAGGCAGCGGAGACAGAGCAGCAGCCATTCCTGGGGCTGCCACTGGCAGTCTAGCCCCCACGGGCTCTCCTCCTGGGCATGAGGCCTGGTCTGGGCCTGCCACTCCACCCTCCCAGGGGCCTCTTTCAGCATCTCCAACTCTGGGGCCAGGTGTGTGCGTTTTGGTCCATGACAAAGAACGCTGGCTCATGCCTGACACCCACATCAAGGACAGGGGCAGTAAGGTGGACGTGGACGTTAGTCCCTCCTTGTAGGCTCCAGTTTGTGCTGTGGGTTCCAGCATGTTCTACATCTCCCCAGTCTGCAGCCATCTTTCCTTCCCCGACTCCCTTCCCCATGGACATTAGACTACAGCCTCAGACGTGAAGATAACAGCCTCACAATAACTGCATAAGGCCAATCCCTGTCACAATTCTACTGAAACCTCTTTGTCTCTCCCTTTCTCTATCCATTCACCCACCCACCCACCTACCCACCTACCTATCACCTATCTCCTATCTCCCACGGGTTCTCCTTCTCTGAGTGAACCATCCTAATTGCCACCTGAGCTCTCCAAACTTTCCTCATTTTAACCTTTACTACACCAGGCTTTGATTTCCTGTAATTCCCAAATGTTCCCCAAGCTCTTCAGCCTTCCCTTAGTGTGACATTCTACGTACTTGACTGAGGACAGCACTTCATGAAGGCAGGAACTATGCTTGGCTTGTTCTCAGCTATAGTCTCTGGGCTAACATAGTCCCAGTCCCTGGCATATAACAGACACTGAATAAATATTTGATGCATGAAACATTGAATGAGTTTTGTTTCTGCGGAATCTTTTTTCTCCCTGTTCGGTAGGAATTTGTTTTAATAGGATCTGGAAAATAGGCCCATTTCTTGTGCACACACAGGGTAAAAAAGGTCAATGTGCAGCAATGGTGGGGAGAAGTAAGCATTTGGTTCTGGAATCTTCTGGCAAACTAAAATGGTTTAAATCATTGTATTGTACTGGAATCACATGCATAAATGATTCCCATGCTGTTACCTTTGGTTAAGTGCACACGTGCACGTAGTGTTCTGTCCATTTTGCTCTCTCCATTTTCTTTTTGAGACAGGGTCTTGCTCTGTTGCCCAGGCTTGAGTGCAGCAGTGCGATCACAGCTTACCATACCCTTGAACTCCTGGGCTCAAGCAATCCTGTCGCCTCAGCCTCCTGGGTAGCTGGGACTAGAGTTGTGCACCACTATGCCTGGCTATTTTTTTCTTCTTCTTTTCTTTTCTTTTTTTTTTTTTGTAGAGATGGGATCTCACTATATTGCCCAGGCTGGTCTTCAATTCCTGGGCTCAAACAATCTGCCCACCTCGGCCTCCCAAAGTGTTGGGATTACAGGTGTGAGCCACTGCCCCCGGCCTGCTCACTCCATTTCTTAAGTGTGTCGTAGAGGATGAGTCTAGCCTCATCCTGCTCATTCTGCTTCTTAAGTGTATTGTAGAGGATGAGTCTAGGCGGGCAAGTCAAAGTTTAGGTAACATGAGCCATCAAAGCCTGACTTCCCCCACTGTGTGGCTCACTCAGGCTACGTGAGCTCTCACTTTTCGCCTCTACAAAATTAGCAGGTAGGCCGGGCGCGGTGGCTCAAGCCTGTAATCCCAGCACTTTGGGAGGCCGAGACAGGCGGATCACGAGGTCAGGAGATCGAGACCATCCTGGCTAACACGGTGAAACCCCGTCTCTACTAAAACTACAAAAAACTAGCCGGGCGACATGGCGGCGCCTGTAGTCCCAGCTACCCGGGAGGCTGAGACAGGAGAATGGCGTGAACCCGGGAGGCGGAGCTTGCAGTGAGCTGAGATCCGGCCACAGCACTCCAGCCTGGGTGACAGAGCAAGACTCCGTCTCAAAAAAAAAAAAAAAAAAATTAGCAGGTAGAACTAGTAGATTTCTAATCTAGCTTAAGACTTCCTGGTTCTGCCCTCAGAAAGTTTCTATTTATTTCTTCAGGCTGGCTTCTTCTACCTGCTGGTCTTGTAGAAGAGCTTCTCATGACCACCTAGCAGAATGACATCATGTGAGAAAAATACTTTGTGTTCACAAACAGAAGAGGATATTTAAGGGAAAAATCTAAATTTCTGCCCTTGTGAGTTTTCTTTTTTTAATTGCAGTAAAATATACATACCATAAAAATAATCATTTTAATCATTTTAAGTGTACTGTTCAATGGCATTAAGTATATCCAGATTATTATACAACCAACACTATCATCCGTCTCCAGAAATTTTTCATCATCCCAAACACAAACTCTGCACGTGTTAAACACTAACTCCCCATTCTCCCTTCCCTAATCCTAACACCATCATTCTACTTCCCATTCCTATGAATTCGACACTCTCAGGATCTCATATAAATGGAATCATACAGTATTTTTATAACTGGGTTATTGCTCTTAGCATAATGTCTTCAAGGTTCAACTATGTTGTAACCTGTGTCTGAATTTCCTTCCTTTTTGAGGCCAAATCATATTCTCTTGTGTGGACACATCGTGTTCTGTTTATCCATCCATTCACCCATTGATAAACCCCTGAGCTGCTTCCGCCTTCTGGCTACTGTGAACAAAGCTGCTATGAACATGAGTGTGCAAATATCTGTTTGAGTTTCTGCTTTCAGTTCTCTTGGGTGTGTACTCAGAAGTTAGATTGCTGGATCATATGGTAATTCTATGTTTAATTTTTTAAGGAACTGCCGTACTGTTTCCCACAGCAGCTGGACCAGTTTACATTCCCATCAGTGATACATAAGGGCTCCCATTTCTTAATATTCTCACCAAAACTTGTTATTTTCTGTTTGCTTGATTTCTAGAGACAGCATCTTCCTCTGTCACCCAGGCTGGAGTACAGTGGTGTGATAATAGCTCACCGCAGCCTCGAGCTCCTTGGCTTAAGTAATCCTCCTACTTCAGCCTCCCAAGTAGGTGGAACTATAGGCACACACCACCATGCTCAGCTAATTTTAATTTTTTTTTTTTTTGTAGAGACAGGGCCTTCCTATGTTGCTCAACCTGGTCTCGAACTCTTGGCCACAAGCCATTCTCCTGCTTTAGCTTCCCAAAGTGCTGGGATTACAACTGTGAGCCACTGCATCCAGCCTCTGCTTTTTTGATTATGGACATCCCAATGGATATGAAGTGAGTTTTTTCTTTTTAAATTCTGTGGTATTTCTACATTTCTGAGCAAAGCTGGGAAGTTAAGGTCAGGAAAGCCATGGCTCTCTGGAGCCCAGCTGCCCATTAGAGAGGCTCTCCTTGCATCCACTTTAGGCTTTAGACTGGTTGTAGCTTCCAGTTTTCATCTTTGCTAGAACAACCTTCTTAGTCATTGTGTGAGCCATGGCAGCTGTTCATGCAGTAGATTCTGGATAAAAGATAGATGCTCTATTCTCAGAAAATGAATTTGAAAATCAAATTCATCTATATTTATATTTCAGTAGAACCAATGGTATCAACCCCTCTATTTCGGAAGCTCTTGCTGGCCTTAATCCTCCTGCAAGGGTATATGATTTGCACAACCCATTTCTTTCTACATTCGTTTCAAATGTAAATGAATACACTGAATGCCTACTTTGAGCCAAGCACTATGCTAGATGCTGCTGTATATATTATCTCAAGGAATTCTCTCATTAAAGGATGGTTATTCTCATCTATAAGAGAGGAGAATGAGATTCAAGTTTGTTGTTTCTCAGAATATGAGCGCCTACATCAGAATTCTTTGGGAAGTGTGTATTACGAATCGGGCACCAGGACCCCCTCAGATTCTCACAGGTGCCCCAGTAACTCTTGTGCACTTGGAAGTGTGAGACTTATGGCTCAACTGGTAAGTGGGGGCTGGACTGAAGCCCTAGTCCTTTCCAGAGCCTCCTCCCTTGATGTGGGGTGCCGCTAGCAGCGCTTGATGGGGTAAGGGGTTGTTGACAGATGCTGAGAAAAGCAGGTGCTCTCCAAGGGCAGGAGAGGACACCGCTGAGATGCTGCCAGAGAGAAAACTGCATGGCGAGGGGGCCGGGATCAGAGCCAGGCAATCTCAGGGTGGTGGGGACATTGGAACTGCTGTTGCAGCCATGAAGTTTCATGGAAGAGCATTGATGGGTGGAGCTTGGGAGGGTCTCGGGGTGAGAGTTCAAGCAGGCAGTCTTGCTGCACCGTCAGAGGACAGTGGTGTCCCAGCCTGTACAGGTCCCTCTGGAGAGAAAGCTTCTCTTCCATAGGTTGTAACTTACCCTTCCTGGGTGAATATTTGCAGATTTGTTTTCTTTCCTTAATTCAATGCCTCCCTAATACATAACACTCAGGGTACTTGTAGTGTGCACATGCCCTGCGGCTCAGTCAGGTAGATTTTTCTAGGTTTCTGGGAAGGGTTAGACCCAAATAGGCTGGGCAACCCCTGCCTAGCAACCCACACTCATGTGCTAGGTGGAGCCCCTGAGTGCTGCATGCAGTTCCATGATTGCATCTGAAAACAGGCCTGGAATTGATGATGGTGCCGGAGGGAATTGGAATATCAATCATGTTCATTAACTGGAAGCTGGGATCCTACTTTTTAAAACATTTTTATTGTGATAAAACATATATCACATAAAATTTACCATTTTGACCATTTTTAAGTGCACAGTTCAACAGCATTAGGAACATTTACATTGTCACATGACCATCACCACTAGCCATTTCTAGAACTTCTTCATCATCCCAAACCAAAACTTTATACTTATTAGACAATAATTCCTATTCCTTTCTTCCCCTACCCACTGGTAACTACCATTCTACTGTCTGTCTCTATGCATCTGACTACTCGATGGACCTCTTCTAAGTGAAATCAAATAATAGTTGTCATTTGGTGTCTGGCTTAATTCATTTAATATAAAGTCTTCAAAGTTCATCCATGTCATAGCATGTATCACAATTTCATTCCTTCCTGACGCCAAACAATATTCTGTTGTATGGATAAATCACATTTTGTTTATCCATGTATCCATCAGTGGGCATTTGGGTTGTTCCTACTTTTGGTTATCGTGAATAATGCTGCTATGAACATTGGTTTGCAAGTATCTGTTTGAGTTTTTGTTCTCTTTCTTTTTTAAAAAATTGCTTATTTATTTATTATTATTTTTGAGACAGGATCTCACTCTGTTGCCCAGGCTGGAGTGCAGTGGTGGGATCATAGCTCACTGTAGCCTTGAACTCCTAGGCTCAAATGACTCTCCCGCCTCAGCCTCCCAAGTAGCAGAGACTACAGGTGCATGCCACCATGTGAGACTCCTGCTTTCAATTCTTTTTTTTTTTTTTTTTTGGAGACGGAGTCTCGCTCTTTCGCCCGGGCTGGAGTGCAGTGGCCGGATCTCAGTTCACTGCAAGCTCGGCCTCCCGGGTTCCCGCCATTCTCCTGCCTCAGCCTCCCGAGTAGCTGGGACTACAGGCGCCGCCACCTCGCCCGGCTAGTTTTTTGTATTTTAGTAGAGACGGGGTTTCACCGTGTTAGCCAGGATGGTCTCGATCTCCTGACCTCGTGATCCGCCCGTCTCGGCCTCCCAAAGTGCTGGGATGACAGGCTTGAGCCACCGCGCCTGGCCACTTTTTTTTTTTTTTTGAAACGGAGTCTTACTCTGTTTCCCAGGCTCACTCCAACTCAGGAATCACAGAAGCAGATTCTGCATAATGAGTGGGATGCTGATTTGTGGAGAATGAGGGAAAAGGAACTCCACATAGAAGGAAATAGCAAAGCAAAGGGAAGGGCCTGAAAGTCAATAGCGCTGCCGGCAACCACAAGTAAGATGGCGGGGCCGGCGTGGGTTTCACCGGTCAACGCCGTGAGGCAACCAACAAGGTGGTTTGGGACTATGTCATGGAAAGTTTTGAACATGAAGCTAAGGAAATCTTAATATTTTAAATTATAACGTGCACCTTTTATTTCCAAATTCTATTGAAAAGTAGGGGATTTTCTTATATTTAAATACAATTTAGCAATTGTAGAGTGCATTGTCATAAAAGTTTAAGCCTGATGCTTTTTACTTGGGTAAAAATGATATTTAAATGACAGTAAGAAATTTTTAAAAACCTTTCTTACATAGTCATCTATCCACAGTGAGTCTCTCTGTGTGTGTGTATGTGTGTGGTATGTGTGTGCAGTGTCTGTATGCGTCTATCTGTGGGGGGCATGTGGTGTGCATGTGTCTGGTGTCCATGTCTGCATGTGTGGTGTGGTGTATGTGTGTGTAGTTTGTGTGTGTGTGTGTGTGTATGGTATAATGTAATGTGTGTGTCTGTGTGTGTGTGGTGGGTGGGTGTGCAATGTCTGTGTGTGAGTGGTGTCTGTGTGTAGTAAGGTGTCGGGTATGTGTTTGGTGTGTGTGTGTGTGTGTGTGGTGGGCATGCGTGCAATGTCTGTGTGTGTGGTGTGTGTGTGTGGTATGGTGTAGGGTATGTGTCTGGTATTTGTGTGTCTGTCTCTGTGAAGGATGTGTGTATGTGATGTGTGTGTGCTATGTGTGGGTTTGGTGTCTGTACATTCCTGTGTGTGGTTTATTGTGTGTGTGAGTGTTTGTGTGTGTGTGTGTGGCAGCTATGGGAAGGTGTCCCTCAGATCTCCAACTGCAGGGAGTATGACTGAGCAGCCTGGCTGCTGTGCTCTGAGATGCATTGTTGCATCCACTCTAAGACCCTCCTTCCTGGACGGAGGGCTGCAGGTCACTAAGGCAGCCTTCCCTTGCAGTCTGATGGGCAAGCTTGGCTCAAGGATTGGGAAACAGCCTTGCTGAGCTTCTGAGCACTGCAGAGCAGCCTGGAGCTTCTGTCTAAACTTCCTCCCTCCCTTCTCCTTCACTCATGGCCCAGGCTTGCCTTGCAGCCTGATGGCTCTTCCTGTCTCCTCAGCTCCCTCCTCACTGCCTCTCACAGGCCTTTCCCCTGATGAATTTCTGGCACAATCAATCCTGTCGTGGCATCTGCTTCTGGGATGACCCAGAATAACGCAGTGGGGACAGGAATGGGTTGAGAAAGCAGGCACGGAGCTGGGATGTGGAACTGGCCCACCCACCCTAAGAGGTGGAGAGGTTGCGTCCTGGCTGGGAGCTAGGTCATTTCAAGTCCCTGGCCTAAGGCTCCAGATTTGACCAGTAGTGGCCTGGCAAATGTTCTGGGAGGGGACAATGTGGCGCGTGCCATGATACGGGCATTTTAAGAATACGGGTGGAAAAATGCCTACAAGAAAAGGCAGAGTGTGCTGGATCTCACTAAGCTGCTTTGATGCACACAGAGGAAGGAGAGACAAAGGCCTGTTCATGCAGGGCCCTGTGACAGCTGACAAAGAGGCCTCCATCTCCTGCAGAGGAAGAACAGACGCACAGCTGAGAGGCAGGCTGAGGACCTGATTGTTAGAGTCATGGAGCTCCGGAGAGATTTAAATGCTCAGCCAAGGCAGGTCTGTTATGCAAAGGTCAGGGCCCTTGTGGGGAAAAGCTAGGATCCTAAATATGGGACAAGGCTATGGAGGTCCTGGCTACCAGATTGCCCCTGAAGATCTGGACTCCACGCTCTGCTCAACCCCTTGGGCTTGTGGAGGTGGCCCACCCCTCCCTAGGAAGGCCTAGCCTTCCCACTAAGCTGGCAGATGCTTGCAGGTTCCCCACACCCACCAAGGCAGCAAGTGCCACCTGAGGAGCCACGCCTCCCTCCTCCTGACTTCAGGGAAGTGTATTAGCAAAGACATTCAGTGCTAGAAGAGAAGGTGAAGGAATGGAGTCTGATCGTTAGATCTGCTCCTGCGTTAGACAATGCTGGGAGCCATCCTTCGCTACCTGCTCCATTCAATTCTTGCTCTTGGAAGATAACACTGTGAAGCAATGAAAGTGGCTTCTTATGAAAACTAACAGCTTGCTCATAAAGGCTCACTTCAGCACCCTCATCTCAGCGGGGCACAGTGACTCACACCTGTAGTATCAGCACTTTGGGAGGCCGGGATGGGAGGACTATTTGAGGCCAGGAGTTCAAGACCAGCCTGGGCAACATAGTGAGACCCCCATCTCTACAAAAATAAAAACTAAAAAATTAGCTGGATGTGGTGCCATGCCCATAATCCTAGCTACTCAGGAGACAGAGGCAGAAAGATAGCATGAGCCCAGAAGTTCGAGTCTGCAGTGGGCTCTGATGGTACCACCGTATTCCAGCCTAAGTGAGAGAGCGAGACTCTGTTTCAAAACAAAACAAAACAAAACCAAAGACCCTCACCTCCTCGTGTTCACCTCTTCAAGCCTGTTATATCTTCATTTTGCCCAATCTCATCTCGTTTCTTGCCTTGCAAGACATGTCTCAAAATCACATAATCTGGGCCGTAACACCCTCCAACACCCTTTCCTAATTTCTCTGTTTTGAGATACTTCTAAAACTCTGACACTGTAGTATTCTCCCTTACTGCTCTAGGTCTCATATACTTAGATTTGCTTGATCAACAGATTTTTCTGGTGGTTCCTTTGGAAAAACAATAACGAACACAAAATATACATGGATCATAGTAATATAGAATAAATGTAACATACTAGCCGTTCTCACTACAGTGCTGACCTATTCTACCCATGGTGTGTCTGGCCTGAGTCAGTTCTGATCCGCCCACTTTCTCAACAGGGAAAAGGTAACACACGTTTCAGAAATGCATATCAGTCTGAGAACGGAATCTAATCCTGAAATATATAAATGAATGCTCTTCACATTTCAGGTTTAAAGAAACAGTATTTGCCTCACCCGAAGGAGGAAATAATGATTTTTTTCCTCCTGTAAGGGTTCTTGGTTAACTCTACCCTGTTTGTTTTACTTAAAATGTTACATACTTTGCATTTATTCAGTTGATTAAGATTTATCTTGCTTAGTTAATGACTAACTTCTGGCTGGCCTTTTTAGGTTGTGAAATAGTTGTCAGGTCTGTGTTTGCATGTATTAGAGATATGAAGAACAGTATCTAATACACCTAGGCTATTTGAGCGCTTAGAGCAAAGATCAGATTTTGACAGGAATGCCGCTGTTAATGGATCCAGACTTTGGCCCCACTAACAGGAGGCTTCATTGTTCGAATTGGTCATTTGGGAATTATTGTAATTATTCTGACGAATGAAGAAAACAAACCTATCAAAAGACTGTTTATTTGTTGCTGTTATTTATGATTTTAAAATGTATTTCTATGGGTTTTAAAATATGTTCATGCTATAATAGGTATGAAAACAGACATAATAACTTTTCCCACATATTGCTCCTGTCTCAAATACAAATTCTGCACAAACATATGCAAATTATGCACAAATTCTACTCCCTGCTCTGTAGATACTCCCTGAAAATTGAGTACAGATCCAGGGTTCACAAATCTGGTTTTTGTTCCTCTTAGTTTCCTTTATAATTTCTAGTCTCAGGCCAGGCACGGTGGCTCATGCCTGTAATCCCAGCACTTTGGGAGGCCGAGGCAAGAGGATCACTTTAGGCCAGGAGTTTGAGACCAGCCCGGGCAACATGATGAAACCCCGTATCTAGCAAAAATACAAAAATTAGCAAGGTGTGGTGGTGTGCACCTGTAATCCCATCTACTTCGGTGACTGAGGCATGAGAATTGCTTGAGCCTGGGAGGCAGAGGTTGAAGTGAGCCGAGGTCATGCCATTGCACTCCAGCTTGGGTGACAGAGTGAGACTCTGTCTCAAAAAAAAAGAAAAAAGAAAAACAATGTCTAGTCTTGTCATCATTTCTAATAAGAAACGTGTCCTAAGCATTTGCCATTCATTATCTGCTGACTCCATCCCAGAGAGTCTGTAATGTAGTTCTCTTGTCCTAGCCCTCGTTGCACATGAGATGGAAATTGTAGTTCAAAAGAGTAGGTGACTAGTGCCGGCTGAGTAGCCGGTCGACAGGGTCTTAGTGCTAATTGCTAACCCTTTGAACTTTGAATATTTGTCTCTTTCCTGATGACCCAAGGCTTTCTGCCAAGTAGCTAGTATGTAAACATATGCTTAAATATACTCAAGGCGTTCCTGTTATTAAAGCACTATTTTCATTGTGCTCTTGATTTCCTGATCAAAACTTTCCATTGACTACTGAGAAAAGTCCAAAGCACTCAAGCTGAAATTTCCAGCTTTCTAAAGTCAGATCTATTTACCTGTCCAACCTTATCTTCTGCTATTCTCCTGTGCACTCCAGAAATTCCAATCAAAAAGAGCTACTCAATACTCGTTGCAGTGCTGGCATTGCTCTGCCTAACCCTTGTTTATCTCTTTCAATATTTCAGCGCCATCCTCCCTCCCCTGAGAGGCCCGGTCAGGTGAAATGTTTAGGAAGAACCAGCCTGCAGTAGGGTGAGAACAGGGAAGGGGGTGGATCCTGCGCTTCAGTTGCGATGGGAGAATTAACATAAAAATGCATCACTCTTGAAGATCTTTCTCCACTTCTCTCATGCTCCTGTTTTCTTACTTTCACTTAACATTGCTTTTTTTTTTTTTTTTTTTTTTTTTTT
>NW_016829166.1:1973018-1995493 GCF_001698545.2 Rhinopithecus bieti | reverse complement strand
TTTTTTTTTTCTTGAGATTGAGACAGTCTAACTCTGTCACCCAGGCTGGAGTGCAGTGGCACAATCTCAACTCACTGTAACCTCCACCTCCCAGGTTCAAGCTATCCTCGTGCCTCAGCCTCCTGAGTAGTTGGGATTACAGGCAAGCGCTACCATGCTCGGCTAATTTTTGTATTTTAAGTAGAGATGGAGTTTCATCATTTTGGCCAGGGTAGTCTTGAACTCCTGGCCTCGAACCATCCATCCACCTTGGCCTCCCAAAGTGCTAGGATTACAGGTGTGAGCCACCATGCCCAGCCTGGTTAACATCTTTTTATCATGATTTTCACAAGGGTCGTGTAAGCATACCTTCAAAACTGATGGGGTGTGCTCAGGGAGAGTGCCTGCTCCTCTCACTGCAGCACCACCTGCTGTGTTCAGCCTTCTTTGTCTCTGCTCATGGATGGGCTCACCCTTCTCAGTTCCAGCTCCTGCCCCCACTGGATTCCCATGAACTTCCTTTGTAACCAGTGGGACGGTAATGAGGTCCCTTCACACATGCACATATTCTCTAAGTATTTCGGTTCCTCCCTCATCTGTTGTTTGGGAGCTGGGATTCTGCTTTATAATCATCTGTACCTCTTCATCTCCTAGCACAGGGCTTTGCCTGTGGTACATGGCATTGAACCCATCAAATAAAAGCAACCAAAGAGCAAAATATTTTTGCAATCTGAAGAATATATTTACAATGAGAAACATCCCTTGTAGCTGCCTGTAGTATACGGCAAACACTGTTGAAACAGAGCCACGTGTATGGATGGTCGAAATGTTTTCCTGTTTGTTCACCCTGCCTGTCTCCATTTTTACCTAAGTTTGGAAGAAGGCAAGTGTCCACTTTGGTCCCATTTCATCTGGGCAGTGGTAGAAGTGGCCTGTAATTCATGCAGTAGGTTGCTTTGTCTGTATAGCGCCAAAGAATCGATATCACTTGTTGTTGTTGTTTTTAATTAATGAGTTGACTTCAGCAAACAGTGGTTTGGGTATCTCAAAACAACTTGAATCTGACCAAAGAGAAAGAGTCACAGAAAAACAAAGAAATTTCATGTAGTGTATGAGGTTTCATCTTTGAGCAGGTAGTTCCCAAGATTTCAAGGCAGAAGCACAGAAGAGTAGGTGTAGAAATGTCAGCAGCACCAAATTCTTATCCTCATTCTGACCCCAAAGCTCTTGGGTCTTCATGAGAGGAGTCTTTTCTTTTGTTGAGTCTCTTCTTTGCACGGGCAGTTGCTAGGAGATCACTTTCTTCTGTCTCCTTTGCCCTCGAAAGGATGTTTTAGGAGGCCACGTCATGATAATCTGGTCCTCCTGAAGAACAGGTCAGGACAACATTAAATGGTTTATTTGCTTCCTGAACCTATGTTTGTTGCCTTCCAAGGCACTGGAAAACCAAAGGCTGCCTTTCTGCTGCTGTGAGAAATTATTCTGTTTAGAATATTTGATCACACACCCAAACAGGTGCCAAATAGAAAATAGCATGCTAGATGTCAATCCAGGCAGCAGAAAGTTGGCCAGGACACTACATCTCTGAATTTAAATGGTCCAAAACTTCACATTTATCCTGAATGGTCTTCTTATGCCAACTCTTCAGAGATCATAGAATCCTAGAGTGCTGAGCAAACAGATATCCTGTAGCTCACTGCATTCATCTTTCAGAAATCCAAACAGATTAGATGACGTCTCCAGCAATTAATACCCAGTGGCAGATCCAGTTCTAGAAGAAACCTAGGAGAACCCAGGTGTTCTAGCTGCAAACTGTGACCAAAAAAGTGATCTCTACTCATAATATACTTTGTGTTATTTCAGAGCCTAGGATGGAGACATTTTATTTCAGAAGCAATGACCCACTCCTAGCCAATTTCAGCAGATAACATGGAGACTTGAACAAGCTAAATTTGTTGCAGAAAAATAGATAGTATTTGTCAAACACAGAAAGGGGGGTGTTGAATATGCATTAGGTCAGACTCGAAATTTTTCTCCCCAAACAGTTGATTGAGAACAGTCACATGTTTTATAGTCATGTATCCCAGAACTGTCCATTACAGCAACACCTTCAGATTTCTCACAGGCCGGGTGTGGAGGCTCATGGCTGTAATCCCAGCACTTTGGGAGACTGAGGCAGGAGGATTGCTTGAGCCCAGGAGTTTGAGACCAACCTGGGTAACATAGCAAGACTCCATCTCTACAAAAAATTGAAAAATTAGCCAAGCATGGTGGTGTTCACCTGTAGTCTCAGCTACTCAGGAGGTTGAGGTGGGAGGATGATTTGAGCCTGGAAGGTTGAGGCTGCAGTGAGGAGTGATCACACCGCTGCACTCCAGCCTGGGCAACAGAGCAAGATCCTGTCTCCCAAAAAACAACAACAAAAAACAACAACAAAAAACACTCCTTGCCTATCTTTAAGAGATTAACTACATGAGCAGGCTTTCATGAGCAGTTGAATTTTTTCCCTGGATGCATTGTGAGCAAGCTCCTTGGAGTCTGGTGAACCTTTTGACTGTAAACCAAAAAAAAAAAAAAAAAAAAAAATTTAAATAAATAACTGAGGCAAGTCTCAATCATTTTTAGAGGTTTATTTTGCCAAAATTGAAGACATGCCTGAGGGAAAAAAAAAGGTAAAAGCCACAGGAAACATTTGTGCTCCATAATTTTTTCCCAAAGAGGGTCTGGGGACTTCAATATTCAAAGAGAAAAAGAGCAGGCAGTAGGGGAAAAAGGAAGGAGGAAAAGAAAGGGAAAGGGTAGATAAAAGAGCCAAACAGTTGCATTCCTTTGAGTCTTTTGATCAGTGAAGATACTTTTTTCATGTAAGGAGGGAGGAGAGGAATAGTCAATTATGCGTTTGTCTTAGGCTCAGTGAATCTCCATTTTTACATAAGGTAAAATAAACATAGGAAGTAGAGGAAGCAGTTAGATAAGCATTCATCTCAGTTGAGCAGAGAAATGATGACTTTTAGTTCTTGGTTTTCGTTCCCTCTCTGCAGAAGACTAGCTGTTAATTTATTAACACCCTGTAGGGTGAAATTCAACAGAACTGTCTTAGGGTAAAAATCTTGGGGCTCACAAGAGATTTCCTTGTGAGGAAATTGTGAGGGAAGAATGTAGCCTTTTATCTTGTAGCTATCTATTTAGGAACAAAGTGGAAGGCAGATTGGCCTGACCTGGTTCCCAGCTTAATGTTTCCCTTTGGCTTAGCAAGTTGGGGGTCCTGAGATTTTATTTTCCTTTCAAATGCCATAGCAAACTGTAGAAGCGAGATTTCTGAGCTGGGCCTCTCAAGACCCATTTGACTACAAAGTCAGAGAAAGAATGCTGGTCCTCATAGGCCTGTCCTGAGTCTGCCCTGGACACCTGGAGGCCACAACTGCAAGAGGGAGGGTGAGGTCAGTGACCAGAAGGAAGGTATCACTAGGGAGGGTGAGGTCAGTGACCAGAAGGAAGGTATCACTAGGGAAAGAGCATGGAACCCTCAATTCCAACTGTAACCCTTACCAGCCCTGTTATGAACTGGATGCTTGTGTCCCCTGGAAATTCATATGTTGAAATTCTAACCCCCAATGTGATGGTCTTAGGAGAGGCATTTGGGGGTAAGTAGGTCATGAAGGTGGAGCCCTCACAAATGAGATTAACACCCTTGTAAGAAGAGACATGAGAGCTTGCTCACTCTCTCAGCTCTTCACCACGTGAAAATGCAATGAGAAGGCATCACCCGCAAACCCAAAAGTGGCCTGGAAAGCCCAAGATCAAGAGGTTGGAATATCTGGAATCTGGTGAGGGCTGCTTCCTGGCCATCCCTGGATGTTATTTCCTTAGGCCCTCAGTCCACGAGTGGTACCCTGAGCTCTTCACTCGGGCACCCCAAGTAGCCTTGCCATCACCTGGTCCTCACTAAAACCCCTATCCCCAAGTTCAGTTAGGTGTTAGAAAGGAAAGATGTCTGACTGAATGGGTCCACACTCAATAGCTATTAGCTTCAGAGTCCTCTGGGAAATATGCATGTTTTGAAAAAAAGGAGCTCAATAACCAAGATGAATCGCAAATCAGTTGAATTTCAGACAAGATAAAAAGTTCAAAAGGGAGCGTTCTGAGAAGCCATGATGGGCCAGGAGTGATGGTTCACGTTTATAATTCTAGGACTTTGGGAGGCCAACATGGGAGGTCTACTTGAGGCCAGGAGTTCAAGACCAGCCTGGGCAACATAATGAGATCCCCATCTCTATAAAAATTTAAAAATTTGGGCATGGTGGCTTGTGCCTGTAATCCCAGCACTTGGGGAGGCTGAGCCAGGCAGATCACGAGGTCAGGAGATTGAGACCATCCTGGCTAATATGGTGAAACCCCGTCTGTACTAAAAATACAAAAAAATTAGCTGGGTGTGGTGGCAGGTGCCTGTAGTCCCAGCTACTCGGGAGGCTGAGGCAGGAGAATCCATGAACTTGGGAGGCGGAGCTTGCAGTGAGCAGAGATCGCACCACTGCACTCCAGGCTGGGCAATAGAGCAAGACTCTGTCTCAAAACAAAACAAAACAAAAATTTAGAAATTTAAAAACAATTAGTCAGGCATGATGGTGCACATCTGTGATCCTAGCTACCCAGGAGACTGAGTCAGGAAGATCACTTGAGCCCAAGAGTTCGAGGCTGCAGTGAGCTATGATCATGCCATGGCTGGAGCTATGATCACTCCAGCCTGGGCAACAGAGCCAAACCCTATCTCAAAAAAAAAAAAAAAAAAAAAAAAAAAAAAAAAAAAAAAGAAAAGAAAAAAACCTACAAAAACACAGGAACCATCATGACAGTTTCACTTGCGTCCATGTGAAGAGACCACCAAAGAGGCATTGTGTGAGCAACAAGGCTGTTCATTTCACCTGGGTGCAGACGGGCTGCGTCCGAAAAGAGAGTCAATGAAGGGAGATGGGGTGGGGCCGTTTTATAAGATTTGGGTAGGTAAAGGAAAATTACAGTCAAGAGGGGTTGTTCTTTGGCTGGCAGGGGCAGGGGTCACAAGGTGCTTAGTTGGGGAGCTTTTGAGCCAGGATGAGCCAGGAGAAGGAATTTCATAAGATAATGTCACCAGTTAAGGCAGGGACTGGCCATTTTCACTTTTGTGATTCTTCAGTTACTTCAGGACATCTGGATGTACATGTGGAGGTCACGGGGGATATGATGGCTTAGCTTGGGCTCAGAGGCCTGACAGACAGCAGATCCAGTCCTGCCTCAGAACCTAGAATATGTCATCAATCAGAATATTCTTGCTTTTCACACAGTCCTCTTCTTCTCATCCTTCTCTCAACACTGCATCACCCACCCCGCTTTGATTGCCAGGGCACAGGAGTTGGGCTCTGGCAGGTATGGTAAGAGGGTGCTTGCTGAGCCCTTTGATGGTAGGGGTCATATGTAATTCCTGGATTTGCATGTCAGGGACTGTCCAGTCTGTTTTCCTCTGGGCAGTCATTCCTCTGGGCAATCATTCTCCATCTTTTAGGAGACAGATATTCCAAATGACGTAATTGCTTGAGTATGGGTGGTTAGAGTCTCAAACCTCACCTTTTCCATCCTGAGATATGGTGTCTTCTGATTTTGAAGGCAATTAATGTACTTTATATGCATCTATATCCATCACAAGGTCTAGAATTTAGTACAGGCTCAAGTAAGTGAATGAAATACTAAAATCTGATAGATATTACTATTGCTCCTCTCCATCAGGCACATGAAAGACTACATGTCAAACCTCCCTGCCATTAAATGGAGTCATTTGAGTAGTGTTGGCCAATGGACTGCAAGAAGTAATATGTGGCCCCATTGGTCTGAACTATAGATGTGAGCTGTCTGTGCAGGCTTTTCTCTTGCCCAGGCCACTGGCCACATTACAGATAACAAAGCCTCATTTAGCCTGGGTTCCTGAGTGGCTATGTGGAACAGACTACCCCCCCTTACCTGCTCACCTATGCTGGAGAAATATCATGAACAAAAATTATACCTTTGTTGAAGGATTTCAGGGCCTGTTTGTTCTGCAGCATAACCTAGCCTGTCCTGACTAATACAGCCAATGGCCACTTAAAGGTACAGGCAAAGAGGCTGCATATTTTGTAAAAATCCTAAGTGCTCTTGAGGATATTTCATTGTCTAAACTTTGATTATTGTGAGGCTTCACTCTGTGAGTCACGAAGGATCTAAAGTTTGACAGCCCCTTGAAGAAGGTTACTCGATCTGCAGAGTCTTCCTGGTGTGAGCTAAAAGGCATGCTGCCCTGCAGTGATCGTGAGTCAGTTCCCTGGCTGCACCACTGGGTAGAAGAAGGCCAGATATCAAGAGGATATGCAAGACACTCTGACAACCACTTCATGGCATCCTACTCACATCCTTGGAACCACATTCTCGGTGGATCTGTGCATAAATGTTTGAAACGCATTTTATTTCATTTTTTGGTTTTGAAATAAGTTGACATTTGCAGGAATGAGCACCATATGTGCCTTGCCATTTCTCCTCAGCAGGGCAAGGCCGTCCTACTGCGTGGTGCCATCTACTTTAGCAATCTCCTGGGAAACCTTGTTTTTCATCCATGGACAGCATTTGGCCAGAGACTGCAAGCAGAAGGGATAGAGATGGGAAGAGTCCATTTTTTGGCAGTGTCTCCAAATTCACCTCACCAAAAATTCCAATTATTTTTGGTTTCTGCGTTGGCAATGAATTTTGCTAGGATGGGTACCATATGTTCTAGTGTTTCTGAAACCATTCCAGTTTCTAATATTTTACTTGTCTCTGTAATACAGCAAAATGCCCCAGAAATTTCAATATTTTCGTATACAAACTACATCTATCTGACAACTTTTCACTCTAGGAAGCAATACAAAAATTCATTTTGAGATCCCGTGCCTCAACGTTTCGTTGAAACGAATGCACTTCACCTTCACATAGCGCAAACTATATGATGATATGGTTTATTTCTGCCCCAGCAAATTCTGGTCAAAAGGGCAGCGTATCAAGTTACCTTAGTCTGGAATATCCATTTTAGAATGTGATCTCCCTGGGTCACTTAGAGCTGTAATCTGTTCTTTAACAGAAAAGTGTCTGCCCAGTTTACCATTAATCAGCATACTTGAAGAGTTTTATGAGATGAACCTTTCGGGCTTGAAATATCGCTTCATCTCTGGCAGCTGGCGCGCGAGTGTGTGCGCCGCCTCTCAGTTTCTGCCCGGAAGTTGGTGTGCCGCCTCTCATTTCTCTGCCCGCCCGGAGTGTTGTGCCGCCTCTCAGCAGCTTTCTGCCCGCGAAGTGTGCTGCCCGCCTCTCAGTTTTCTGCCCGGAAGTGGCTGCTGCCTCCGGCCTGCTCAGTTTCTGCCCGGATGGACTGGGTGCATTTGGTGTTTCAGGCTGATGGTCCCGTCTGCTCCAACACAATGCTCAGCCCAGGAAGAGCAGGCCGTGGGGCTCAGTGCAGGGTCCAAAGTGCATAGTGAAGATCGACTGCTCGTCACCATCCCTAGGGTTCTGTCCCAAGTGTCTGAAGTGCTGTCTTTAAAGATTCATCCTCGGGTTGAAAGCTTAAGCCCTGTGAAAAGCCAAGTGCCCCAGGGAGCCCCTCATGTTAAATCATGGACTGTGAACCTCTTGGCTTCAGGGCACTAACGAGCTCCTTCCCAAAGCACATCCTCTAAGAAGGAGCCCTGGAAGAATGGAGCTGGGCCAAGGCAGGAGGGCTTTCCAGAGAAGAGTGGAGAAGGACAGATGAGCAGGGCAGTGCAGGGGTTGCAGCAGGATAGGACACGAGCTTCCAAGTGGACAGTTTGTGGTCATGAAATGCAAGAGACTGAGAGAAATGACCTTTGTTGAGCTCTTGTTCCATGCCAGCGACTACACAAAATGTTTTCTATGTATTTTTATCTGGTTTTAGTTCCCTCTGTCCCCTGGGAAGTAAAGAGCATGTTTCCTTTATAGGTGAAGACAGCACCAGTCAAGGTGGTTAAGTGACTTCCTGTATGGCAGATGCAACTGACAGCAGTAACTTAAGCACACCCTGAGAATGACCCTGTGGTCTAAGAAGAATGTGTGTCTGGGAGTGGCCAACCCAGAGACTCACTCCTTATCTACGAGGGACATCCAAACCCCTGGTCCATTCCTTGCAACACAGGCGTACAGGGGATTGAAGCCTTTGTTTTGATTTAAACAGAGGT
The DNA here is from genome assembly GCF_001698545.2 of Rhinopithecus bieti. Lineage (NCBI taxonomy): Eukaryota > Metazoa > Chordata > Mammalia > Primates > Cercopithecidae > Rhinopithecus > Rhinopithecus bieti. Next base: position 1,987,286 of record NW_016829166.1, on the reverse strand, counting down.
TGATAGATGGAGGGTGCGAAGTGAAAATTGCCACATAAACGGCCTGCTTTTTCAAACAATAGCAGTTGTCATGTCTAGCCCCCTGTTCCTGGACTGCCCTGTATGTGGGTCCTCACTCAACTCTTTCTCTCGTCTACTAGCTCTAGGTCTCTTCTTCAGGCTCTCGGGCAGGTGCCATCTTTGTTGGAATCAACAGGGGTCCGGCACAACACTTCCCCAGAATCATACACCTGGGGTGTAATGGAGCCATGATCTGAACCCACGTCTACTTCTAAAACACTTACTGTCCCACCAACTCAATTGGCCTGGACCTCTAAGTCAACTCTAATAGAGTTGGGATGAGTTACTTCTCACTAGAACTATTGCTTCTTACTAGAACTTCTGTCCGTGAAGGGGAAGAAGGGAAGCATTCACCAGGCACTTGGAATTGTGTTGGCCACTATCTCAGTCTGTTCCTGCTGCTATAACAAAATACCTGAGGCTGGGTCATTTGTAAAGAACAGAAACTTACATTTCACAGTTCTGGAGGCTGGAAGTACAAGGTGAAGGCACCAGCTGGTTCAGTATCTGGTGAGGGCCGTTGTCTGCTTCAGGTGGCAAACCTACCACCACATTGGGGATGAGGTTCCAACACCTGCGTTTTGGAGGGAGGGACACAGACATTCACACCATAGCACCACCTTCACATATCCCATGTAATCCTCACACCAACCCAGCAAAGCAAGGGCTATTATCCTTATGTTTACTTATTGTATCCATTTTTTATGCTGCATAACAAATTACTGTAAACTCAGTGGCTTAAAACAACACACATTTATTATGTTTCTGTGGGGCGAGTGTCTGGGCACAGCCTAGTTGGGTCCTCAGCAAAACTGCAATGAGGGTCCTGACCAGGGCTGTGTTCTCATCTTGAGATGCTCGTGGGTAAGTGTCTCCTTCCAAACTCACCAAGGTTGTGGGAAGATGTAGACCTCATGGTAGCTGGCTTCTTCAAATCTTTCAAGGAGACCAAGCCTTATACAACTACATAATCCTGAGAGTCACACTGCATCATGCTGGTCATATTTTGTTGGTTAGGAGCAAGTCACAGGGGCCGTGGGGCCACCTTAAAGTCTGTGCCATACACATACGCACAAGTGCAGAAACTTAACCTCAGCTAGATGCGCATTTCTTTCAGTGTAGTTAGATGTCATGACGGGATGGAGATGGCGTGATGCTGAGGAATCTTTGACTGTGGTGCTCCTTATGTACATGTCCTCTTCCAAGGCCTGGGGAGGGGCCCGTGGCTGGGCCTAAGTTTTGTCCCTGAAGCTTGTGCACGTATGCAAAATAACAAATATAAAAATTGCTAGTGCCCCTCCCAGGACTTACAGGTGACAAGCCTTACAGCTTAGGTTTCTTGGTAAATCTGCCCCCTGTGGACACGTCATCACCATTATTCGAATTTCCTTGGGGTTACCATTTAGTCTATCACAGGATCTGGAAAATAGCAATCATTCACAATATTGCACATCCCTAAGTCAGTAGAGGCGCTCTCTCAGTGCGACCTCTTCTCCCGCAGTTTGTTTTCCCCACCTCCCCCTCCGCTGCCACGCTGGCTCTCGGTGCCACCTGGTTGGAAATGGTGCCGCAGCCTCTGTTTCTCCCACTCCCTCAGCCCTCACCTTTCTGTTTTCTTCTGAAACCAGCTAGGCGTTCACAGAACCAACTCCCTAGCTCATTTTTTCTTAGTGTTGTACCCATCTGGCAGAAACCCAATCCCAGATGAGACAAGAAGTGTCATATATATGTGTGTCTTTGTGTCCACCTGTGGAGCTCTGTGCCTGTGTTTCTGTGTGTATGTGTGTCTGTGTTTCTGTGTATGTCTGGGTGTGTGTCTGTGCATGTGTCTCTGTGTGTGTGTGGGTGTCTGTGTGTGTGTCTGTTTCTCTGTGTGTGTGTGTGTGTCTGTGTGTGTGTGCGTGTGCATACTTTCCCTCTGCTCCAGGAGAGCCACACCCTAGCACGCAGGTCCCGCCATGCTCGGGGTGTGATGCTCGCCCCTCGCTGTGTCTGCGGCCCCCTCGCCCTCTCACTCTGCAGAGCACCCATCGCGCCGTCCCTCTCCTGGCTCTCAGCTGCCCGCTCCTGCCCCTTCCTCCTCCTGCCTCTCAGCCGCTGACTGAGCATCCCGCTTCACAGAGAAAATAGAAGCTACCAGATGGCTGTGCCTGTCTTTCTCCTACCGTGTCTGCGAGCCCCTTTCACCCTCCACATCCTCGTCTTCCTCTGGGGAGAAGTGGCTAACTCCACACCAGGCTCACTCTCCACCTGCGCTCTGGGCCTCCCTGCCCCCACCCCTGCTGCCTTCTCAGAAACCTCACTGTATGGAAGACCCTTTCCCCCTTTGAATGCTCTATTTTGTCTTTATATCCAACCCCGCCCCCCCGACCCCGAAGGACTTTCTCATCAGTTTTAGACATCTGGAAACCAAACCAATCTGAGTCAAAGGAGAGGAAGGGAAAATGACTCTGAATTGTCCCTCCATACCCCTCACCCCTGCAGCTCCGCCCTGTCTCTTTCCACCTCTGCACAGCCAAGTTTCTGGAAACACTTGATGATAAGCGCTGTCTTCGTTTTCTTATTTTATATTCATTCTTCAAGGACTCCACTTCTGTGATGCATTGGTTCAGCTTTGTTTAGGTGTCCTGCCATCACTAAATTCCGGACAGGTTCATTGTCTCTTTCAACCTTGTCTGACACTGCCAGCCTAACCACTCCCTCCTTGAAACACTGGCCTTCCTCGCCTTCTGAGGAAGATACTGTGGGCTGACTCATTCAGCATTCATTCTATTCCTGCTGTGCATACCTTCTTGACAGTGGGGAGAAAGCTAAAATTGACATTTTCCATATTCCCCCTCCACTCTTTCCAGTTGAGGTTTCAATTCCACCCGTCAGGAGCCCTCTCTGGGACTGTCATTTGAAACTGAGATGCTGGGCAGGCAGGCAGGGCTGGAGGCATCGCTTTTTGCTGGTGTGTATTGCAGCAGGGCAGGAAGGTTCTCCAGCCAAGAGCAGGGACATAGCTTCCAGATCGATGACTCCCTGATGACGGCAGAGGCAGCAGCTCCTCTGACAGTTTTTCCTGGAAGCTCAGCCTAGCCTCTGTGTCCTTGCTTTTCCTAACAATTCTATGAATTGCTAATGACTTTAAATACATGTATTTTATTTAAATTAGCTAGAGTGTATTCTTTTTTCTGAGACAGCATTGATCAAAGTAACGACCGTAACACAGCACTATCTTCCTCTTCTTGAGCCTCATGGCTCCTCCTCCTGTTGGTGGCTTTCCGACTGGCCATGTAATGAAGCAGTCCTCACGGCCCCGTCCTCACCTCCTTCCTTGTCTCCTTCTTGTCTTTTCTCCTACGCTCAACATTCCTATCCACGTTCATGCTGCAGTCAGCACCTAGATAAAATGATGCAGGGATGCTATGTCGAGCCAAACCACCTTTCTGTAGGCCACTCAATTTGTGGCAATTTGTTAGGGCAGCAATAAAAAATTAATACATTGGTAGACACTAAGTTTCTAAGAAACCAATGTATTAGTTTTCTATTGCTGCCCTAACAAATTGCCACTAATTTAGTAGCTTAAAACGATATCCATTATTATCTCACAGTTTTGTAGTTTCAAAGGGTGTGTGCAGTGGGGCTCAGCTGGGTCCTCTGCCTAGAGTCTCACAAAGCTGAAATCAAGCTGTCAGCAGGGGAGCATTCCATTCAAGGCACTGCGGGTGAATCTCTGCCAAGCTCACTCAGGTTGTTGGGAGAATTTAATTCCTTGTGGCTGAAGGACTGACATCCCTGTTTCTTTGCTGGCTGTCAGCTAGGGCCTTTTACAGCTCCTTATGGCCACCTGCATTCCTTGTCACCTTGCCCTTTCCTTCTTGAAACCACCAACGGTGTATTGAGTCTTTCTCTTGCTGTGAATCCCTCTGGCTTCTCCTTCTGCCTTTTTTTTTTCCTTTTTCTTTTTTGAAACGGAGTCTTGTTCTGTCTCCCAGGCTGGAGTGCAGTGGCACGATCTCGGCTCACTGCAAGCTCTGCCTCCTGGGTTCACGCCATTCTCCTGCCTCAGCCTCCCAAGTAGCTGGGACTACAGGCGCCTGCCACCACGCCTGGCTAATTTTTTTGTATTTTTAATAGAGATAGGGTTTCACTGTGTTAGCCAGGATGGTCTCGATCTCCTGACCTCATGATCCACCTGCCTCGGCCTCCCAAAGTGCTGGGATTACAGGCATGAGTCACAGCACCTGGCTTCCTTCTGCCTTTTTTTCTGATTGCAGTTGGAGAAAGTTCTCTGCTTTTTTGTGTTTTGCTCTCTCTTTTTTTGAGACAGAGTATCACTCTGTCACCCAGGCTGGAGTGCAGTGATGCAATCTTGGCTCATTGCAACCTCTGCCTCCTGGGTTCAAGGGATTCTTGTGCCTTAGCCTCCCGAGTAGCTGGGATTATAGGCGCCCGGCACCACGGTCAGCTAATTTCTGTATTTTTAGTAGAGATGGGGTTTTGTCCATCTTTTTGTTGGCCAGGCTGGTCTCGGGCTCCTGGCCTCAAGTGATCCTCCTGCCTTGGCCTCCCAAAGTGCTGGGATTACAGGTGTGACTCATCATGCCCCACCTGTTTTTGCTTTCTTAATTCTCTTTTTTTTTTGCAATTTTTTTATTGAGACAAAAATTCACATAACATAAAATGCATCATTTTAAAGTGTACAATCCCGTGGTTTTTTAGTATATTCACAATGTTGTGCAACCATCACCATTGTCTAATTGCAAATCATTTCCATCACTGCAAGAAGAAACCATGGAAACCATAAGCAGTTACTTTTCCCCTCTGCCTGTTCCCTGGCAACCACTAATCTATTTTCCATCTCTTTGAATTTGCCTATTTTGGACATTTCACATGAATGGAATAATTTGCTACGTGACCTTTACTGTCGGGCCTCTTTCACTTAGCATAATGTTTTTAAGGTTCATCTCTGTTGCAGCATGAATCAGCACTCCGTTCCTTTTTATAACTGAATAATATTCCATTGTATGGATGTACCACAGTTTATTCATTCATCAGTTGATGGTTATCTGGGTTGTTTATATTTTTGGCTATTGCGAATAATGCGGCTGTGAACATTCATGTGCAGATTTTTGTGTGAACATACATTTTCAATTCTTTTGAGTATATACGTAGGAATTGAATTGCTGGGTGCTATGGTAACTTCATGTTCAACTTTTGAGGAACTGCCAAACTGTTTTAACAGTGGTTACCTCATTTTACATTCTTCCCAGCAATGTATGAGGGTTCTATTTCTCCACATTCTTGCCAACATTTGTTATTTTCCTTTAAAAAAATTACAGTCATCCTAGTGGCACCTCACCATAGTACTGAAGTGGTATCTCACTGTGGTTTTAATGTGCATTTCTCTAGTGAGTAATAACATAAACATCTTTTCATGTGCTTGCTGACCATTTGTATAGCTTCTTTGGAGAAATGTCTATTCAAGTCTTTCACCCTATTTTGATTGGGTTTTGTCTTTTATTTCTGAACTACAAAAGTTCTTCGTATATTCAGGATACATAGTTTCCAGTAAGTGTTGTTCAATAATTCAATAATGAGCTATTATTGCAACCATAATAGGTTTGTTGCCTAATGCACACAGCAAGTCAATATGCCAAGACACCAGTTTGCAGCAAAGGAAGAGGTTTAATTATAGAGCCACCTACTAAGGAGATGGGAAGGAACCTTAAATCCATCTCCACGAAGAGTTTTAGACTAGGATTTTTAAGGGTTTGGAGTGGGCCAAAGTGTGGAGATTGCTGATTGGTTGAGGAGTGCAGGGTGAAGTCATGGGACAGGGAGATGAAGAAGCTGTGTTCTCATGCTGATCCCTTTCCTCCATGGGGTCTTCAAACTGGTTGGCGTCAGTTGTTTCACTGGAATTTGGGGTCTGAGAAACATCTTAAGCAATCCTTAAACAAAGACTTTATGATTCTGATGTCAGCGATCCTATGTCTAGGAGCAGTGGGGATGCAAATCAATTCTTAGGCAGTCTTAGGACCTTAATGTTGGCAATCCTGTCTGTGGGAGCAATGGGGATGCCAGTGGTCAGTACCTAGTGCTGAGTGACTTTCAGCAGCAAGGAAGTGGACCAGAGTGCAGCCCGATTAAGGCTTCATTACAACTATATTTCTGTCTAGAGCCCAGCGTGCAATTCTTGTGAACCTGTGAGGACAGTGTCATTATGTTGCAGTTGTTGCTAGTGTCTGGATAGAGACAAAACTCCTTAAGGGTGCCTATGAGATCCTGTGTGGCCTGGTCCCTTCCTCTCCCTCAGACTTCACCTGTCATTGTCCCCCATGCTCTGTGTGCCCCATCTGGGCTCACCTTCATCCACACCCTCGTACACCCCATGACCTTGGCCTGGATTTTCCTTCTCTTTCCTCTTATTCACCTGGTAAACTCTCGAGACTCTTCAAATCTCAGTGTAAGTACCACTTCCTCGGGGAAATCCTCCCTGGGCTCCCTGACTAGGCCAACTGTTTTAGGCACTCATGCACGGTGTATGGCGCCTCATCACAGCTGCAATTTTACATTCATTTGTGTAATTATTTAATGTACCAGTGTCTCCCTCATTAGACTGGAAACTCACCAAATACCTCTAGCCTCTAGCACACTGACTAGCATTTAACTAGATTCACAGTAAATACTTGTTGACCAAATGTAAATTCTTGTAGAATCCAAAAGCATTAGGACACTAGATCAATCATTTAGTCTACCCCTGTCTCATGTGGAAATGAATGAAGACCACCCAAATGAGAATGAGCAAAGGCTGTTTAGTCAGAACTTTTAAGGGAGTCAGCCACCATCACTTGCGTTTTGGCAGAGATACAAAGGCAGGCAGAGAAGCGGAAAACCTTTCTAGTAGAAAAAGAAAGGCTTGGCCAGGCACAGTGGCACCTGCCTATAATTCCAACACTTTGGGAGGCTGGTACAGGTGGATCACTTGAGGCCAGGAGTTCCAGAGCAGCCTGGCCAACATAGCAAAACCCTGCCTCTACTAAAAGTACAAAAATTAGCTAAGTGTGCTGGCTTGTGCCTGTAATCCCAGCTACCTGAGAGGCTGAGACACAAGAATTGCTTGAACCTGGGAGGCAGAGGTTGCAGTGAGCCGAGACTGCGCCATTGCACTCCAGCCTGGGCGACATGAGAAAGGACAGCTTCAGATTGGAAGCTGTCACCACGGGGAAGCTATAAGTGACTAAGTAGGAGTAGGTCATCCCATGCAATTGGTTAGGGGTGCGTATTTTACTTTCTCTGATCGGTCCTAATTTGGGAGCAGGGACAAAAAGTAGAGAAGCTGCCAGTTAATTATTAAGTCTTGAACATTTGGGGCCAATTGTTACAGAGGTGATTGTCCAGTTTGGATTGTTTGCTAAACAGAGTGATCTGACTTTCTCTACGGGTGACTCGTAGATAGTAGGTTGGCTTCCTGGGCTGGTCACTGCAGATTGCCGGTCAGAGTTCTATGTTTATATGTGGTCTGGTTGTTGTCCATGTTTCTATGCAGTCTCTCAGTCACATATACAGGAAACGGGATATAGCAAGGATGTTAACAGACTTGTCCAAGTTTACACAGCCTGCTAAGAATGAGTCTGGGACCCGTGTCTAGTAATGTACACCTTATCCTGCCACCTTTTCCCATTCACCCGAAGGCAATCTGTGCCTAGGATGCAAATGACCAAGTTGTGTCCTGTAACCTCTGAACCAAGGACTGAGAATCTTTTATGTTACCCTTAAAATTGGCTGGGCACAGTGGCTCACGCCTATAATTAACTTTGAGAGGCCGAGGTGGGCGGATCACTTGAGGTCATAAGTTCAAGACGAGACTGACCAACATGGTGAAACCCCATCTCTACTAAAAACACAAAAATTAGCTGGGCGTGGTGGTGGGTGCCTGTAATCCCAGCTACTTGGGAGGCTGAGACAGGAGAATCCCTTGAACCCAGGAGGCGGAGGTTGCAGTGAGCCGAGTTTGCACCATTGCACTCCAGCCTGGGTAACAAGAGTGAAACTCCGTCTCAAAAAAAAAAAACAAAAATTGTGGATAAACTATAAAATAAGAACCTTCAAGGTTGATAATATGGTCCTAGTGTTAAGAAAAGCTCCACATGTTCCCTTGACAAGTGAGTTAGCTTTCCGCTTTCCCTGGTTTGGTGAGAGGGCGTGGACCACTCATTTCAGTGCACTGCTTCCCTTTCTTTAAGCGTGTGAGACTCAAGCTAGCTGACGCTCAGGGCCTGTTGGGCACATATGCCCTTTGGAAGGTAACTGTGCCAGACATGGGAATAGAGAACTAGAATTTTCAGACCTGGGAAGGATCATTTTTAGCTTCAGGGAATTTCTCAAGGAAGCTCTTGTCTGGAATGTAGGCTGACTGAAAGACAAGTGGATTGGAAATCTGAGTCCCTGTGATTAGCATCAGCGTACGAGTGTCTCCTCGGTAGCCCCCGTGGCATAGGCTCCCCATGTGTGAACCACATCCCTGGCCCATCCTCGGACTGTGTTATGGAGCTCAATGGGGAGCAGTGAAGGCATCGAGGGAAGAGGCCCTGCAGGACCCTCAAGGGTGTGCCCAGGACACAGCCAGGCCTCTGCTGACAACGTGGCAACATCAACCTTGTCTGGCTGGCACTAAGGCCCAATGGAGACAAAACATTTCCAGAACTATTAATATTCTCATTTTAAAATAAATATTCTTTTAAATTTTATTTTAAATTATAATTTAATTTATATATATCAATATATAAATACAAACACATAATATACAAATATAAAATTTTAAAATATTTTAAATAAAAACACTATCAGCTCATCTAAATATATTTAAATGAATTATGCTATCAAAAGGAAGCTTTCCAGCAGAAGGAAAGAAGTTAGCAATATGGCAGGAGTGTTGATGTGTAGTTTTAGTCGGAGTAACAAAGAGAACAAAAGATAAAAGAAGCCAAATGCTGCTTTGCATGAGAATGGGCCAGACGTTTAGACACGTGGGGGGAGACACTGTTTTTCTTAAACCATCTATTATGGAAAATTTTCAAAAGTGCACATTTTCAGAATATTTTAGAGCAAATCCCATAAGTCATGTCTTTTCACCTGTAAATATTTCACTGCATATCTTTTAACAGATGAATACTTTTTAAAGGTAATAAAAATACCATTGTCACACTAAAAAAAATCCAACAGTAATTCCTTAATACCGTCTAAATCTCAGGCAATGTTTATACTCTACAGATTGTCTCAAAACTATTTTATCAGGGTTAGTTTGTTTGAATTATGCACCAAACAAGATCCGTGTGTTACATTTCGCTAATGTGTCAGTAGGCCCTTTTGAGTCAAGGGAAACGTTTTCTTACATTAGGTTGACACTGAGGATGAAACTCAAATACCTCTGAGAGTCAGGCAGTGACTGTAAATGAGTGAAGTTAGTTTTTAAAAAATAGTCTTTAATTACATGCATGCTTTGCATATTAAACACCTAGGAATACACATCGCTTCTGAAGAAATCTGAGGAAAACATTTTCTTATATTAGGTTGATACTGAGGATGAAACTCAAATACCTCTGAGAGTCAGACAGTAACTGTAAATGAGTGAAGTGAGTTATAAAAAAAGTCTAATTACAGGCATGCTTTGCATATCAAACATCTAGGAATACACTTCACTTCCAAACTCCCCATCTCATGTCTTGGTCTATTCTTTTTTTTTCTGAGACAGAGTCTTGCTCTGTCACCCAGGCCGGAGTGCAGTGTCGCAATCTCGGTCACTGCCACCTACCCGCCACCCCCCTCCCCTGGGTTCAAGCGATTCTCCTGCCTCAGCCTCCCGAGTAGCTGGGACCACAGGTGCATGCCACCATGCCAGGCTAATTTTTGAATTTTTAGTAGAGATGGGGTTTCACCATGTTGGCCAAGCTGGTCTCGAACTCCGGACCTCAGGTGATCTGCTCGCCTCAACCTCCCAAAGTGTTGGGATTACAGGCGTGAGCCACCGTACCTGGCTTATTTTTGGTTTTGATTAAGATGTGGATGCAAGAATTTCCTGATATTGCTGCTGATAGTTAAGAAGCACGAAGATGAGAACTGATCACTTGAGTGGGTGGACCGTCCCTGCTGTGGTGGAGGGGAGGCGTCCGCTTGGAAATTTCTGTGCCCACATCTATGTCTACTGCCACAGCCTTCAGCAACACTGGCCACACGTGCCCAGGTCTTCTCGCTCTTCCAGAGAAGCTGAAAATCCAGATATTGAGGGGAGAGCTCCTGAGTATAAACTCTGACAACTGATGAAAAAGAAAAGCAATCTGGAAACGCCCACTTGGCATCTTCTAGCAATGTCTCTCATCAGTGGTTCCCGTGCCTGCTCCAGCAAAGTGGATTTTTCCAGTAGAAATCCCTGTAGTGGGGAAAAGGTAATATCTTTTCCTTACCCATTGCAAAGCTCATGGCTGAGACTCCTATCATAAAAGACAGATTAACAAGAGAAAAGCATAACAAATGTTTTAATACAAGTTTTACATGACACAGGAGTCTTCCAAAACGAAGACCCAAAGACCCAGGGAAAACTGTTTCTATGGACAATTGTGCAGAAGTGTGATTGGAAGACAGGAGGGCAGGGTCTGATGGTAACAAACTGGAGGCAGACCAGCAAGGCACGTTTGTTCTGACTCTCCTTGGCCTCAGAGTAGAGGGGAGGCCTCCTCTGGAATGAGGGTTCACGACCTGCTTTCATGTGGAGGTAGGTTGAGAATTCCTTTATGACCTGATTCAGGGGAGACAGGAGGGAGAAAGTCAGAGTGGCCTTTCTGCTTCTGTGGAAATTCTGTGGCAGCAGATTAGTGGCTTAAAATTATGATTACATCCCAAGAAGGAAGAAAAAACATTTCTCTCTCTTTGAGGGCTAAGCTCTGACCTTTTCTTTTCTTTCCCAAATTTTATCTAAGGGGCCTGGAGAGTCACACTCTATAAACCATGAAGTATCATTGGAGTTTTTTTTTTTTTCATCCTGTATCATGTGGCCCCTTTTCCAATCTGACTCTGGCGTAACATCACATGACAGATAAAGAAGGAAACCGAAGTATTTTAACCCCCAATGTTTTATTTACCATATCTTGAAGTAGTCGTGCAAAGTTGACTTTTGTGTGGAAAATCTAGATTCTGAAGAGAATCACCTTGCTTTTCCAGGCCTTTTCCTAATCCAGGAGAGAATCAACTCCGATGAGAAACATTTACAAGCTATTCCCTCTGAAGCCTGCTACTTGGAGACTTCCTCTGTGTAATGGGAACCTTGATCTTCCCAACCTCTTACCTTAATCCAAACATTCCTTGTTTGTTTTTTTCTTGAGACGGAGTCTTGCTCTGACACCCAGGCTGGAGTGCAGTGGTGTGATCTCGTCTCACTGCAACCTCTGCCTCTCCTTCAAGCGATTCTCCTGCTTCAGCCTCCCAAGTAGCTGGAATTACAGGCGCACACCACCATGCCCAGCTATTTTTTGCAGAGACAGGGTTTCCCCATGTTGCCCAGGCTGGCCTTGAACTCCTGACCTCAAGTGATCCACCCGCCTGGGCCTCCGAAAGTCCTGGGATTACAGGCATGAGCCACTGCGCCCAGCCCAGACATTCCTTTCTATTGATTCTAGGTCTTTAGACAATAACTTAACTCTTTCAAGCAATTGCCAGTCAGAAAAATCTCTGAATCTACCTATGATCTGGAAGCCTTTGCTTCAAGTTGTCCCACCTTTTCAGACCAAACGAATGTATATCTCACATGTGTTGATTGATGTCATTATGTCTCCCTAAAATGTATGAAAGCAAGCTGTAGCCAGGCCATTTTGGGCATATGTTCTCAGGATCTCCTGAGGGCTGTGTCACGAGCCATTGGGAACTCATATTTGGCTCAGAATAAATCTCTTCAAAATGTTTTACAGAGTTTGGCTCTTTTCATCAATATTTTTATACCTCACAGCACAGTTCCTCAAAGAAGTTCCATACCCTTGTTTCTTGAGGAGGCTACTGTGGGGACCAAGGGAAAAGTATTCCTTCACCCTTGATTGTTAGTCCATTCTTCCACTGCTATAAGGAAATACCTGAAACTGGGTAGTTTATAAATTATAAAAGGTTCAATGGCTCACAGTTCTGCAGGCTGCTTAGGAAGTATAGCAGCTTCTGCTTCTGGGGAGGCCTCAGGATGCTAACAATCCTGGCGGAAGGCCAAGAGGAAGCAGGTGTCTTATATGGTCAGAGCAGGACGAAGAGAGACTGGGGAGATGACACACACTTTTAAACAACCAGATCTCACGATAACTCACTCATGAGAATAGCACCAAGGGGATGGTGCTAACCCATTCCTGAGAACTCCAACCCCAGGATCCAATCACCTCCCACCAGGTCCCACGTCTAACAATGGGGATTGTAATTCGATATGAGATTTGGTGGCACACAGATCTAAACTGTATCACCCTCTGAAGGTTCACTGAAAAATCAACTGACAAAAGGCAGATTTAGTCTTACAAAGATCTCAAACCAGTGGCCAAATGGTTGATGCTTTCACACCATTGGCGACATAAATGGAAGAAGCTCAGGTAAAATTAATATAAGTAGATAGTTTATTGGGGCCAGGTTTGAGGATTCCAACCTGGAAGCATAGATTCAAGTTGACCTGAATATAATCTCTGAAGTGCAGCAGAGATTACAAGTGGATTTTTATTTTATTTCATTTTATTTATTTATTTTTGAGACAGAGTCTCACTCTGTTGCCCAGGCTGGAGTGCAGTGGTGCGATCTCAGCTCACTGCAACCTCCATCTCCCAGGTTCAAGCGATTCTCCCGCCTCGGTCTCCTGAACAGTTGGGATTACAGGCATGCACTACCACTCCTGGTTTAATTTTTGTATTTTTTAGTAGAAATGAGGTTTTACCATGTTGGCCAGGCTGGTCTGGAACTCCTGACCTCAGGTGATCTGCCTGCCTTGGCCTCCCAAAGTGCTGGGATTACAGGCGTGAGCCACCGCGCCTGGCCACAAGTGGATTTTTATAGGCCAAAAAAAGGGGAACAGGCAGTGGGCAGATGCAAAGCTGTTGTCAGGAATTCTCATTGTTTTATAGAAATAACATTGATTAGTGATGGGCTATAATGGTTAAGCTATAGGGTGTGGGTTTTAGTGTCTGGTGCGATGTTATTAGGTTAATTTATAGCTACTTGTGGCAGTAGCAAGCAGTTTCAAGAGATGATGACACAGCTCAGGCAGGGAGTAGGGTGTGATTGAGGTCTCATTTTAATGTCTCTCCAGGTGTGATAATTAAAAGGACTTGCATTCCTCAGATAAGTTCTTTTCTTTTCCTACCATCTTGAGGTTACAGAAAGAACAGAGGCTAGGATCGTGGCAAAACCGGTTATGGTGGTAAAACAAGTTTATGGGAGGGAGAGAAAAGGAGGCCTGGCTAGTAAAGGGGGTCTTGTTTTGTTGATGAAACCTCACAGGTAGCAGACCCCAGAGAGGATAGATGGTAAATGTTTCTCTCAGGTTTTCAGAGGTGTCAGACTCTCAGTTAATCTTTCCTGGATCTGGACAAGGAAGAAAAAGAGAAAGCCTGGCTGCATGAATGCAGATTTTCTCTACAGATGCAAACCTCACCCACGAAAAACAGCTTTTCAGCTAATCTTGCATTTCTAGCCCTTCTGAATAGCCGTATCGAAATATGTCAAGGAAATATATTTTGGGGTGACGTAGTTTGGTTTCCTTCACTAGGTGATTGTCCCAAAGCCACACCCTGCCTCCACGTCCCCATGCTCCCAGGCCGCGCCTGAGTTGCAGGAAGTCAGGGACCCCAAATGGAGGGACTGGCTGAAGCCGCGGCAGAAGAACATAAATTGTGAAGATTTCATGGACATTTATTAGTTCCCCAAAATTAATACTTTTATAATTTCTTATGCCTGTCTTTACTGAAATCTCTGAACATAAATTGTGAAGATTTCATGGACACTTATCACTTCCCCAATCAATAACTTTGTGATTTCCTGTACCTGTCTTTAATCTCTTAATCCTGTCATCTTCTTTGTAAACTGAGGAGGATATACGTTGCCCCAGGACCCTGTGATGATTGCGTTAACTGCACAAATTGTTTGTAGAGCATGTGTGTTTGAACAATATGAAATCTGGGCATCTTTTTTTTTTTTTTTTTTTTTTTT
>NW_016829166.1:1932707-1971991 GCF_001698545.2 Rhinopithecus bieti | reverse complement strand
AAAAAAAAAAAAAAAAAAAAAAAAAAAGAAAATCACTAATAAAAACTTGCTGGTGTTACGGCTCGGGGAACCTCACGGAAACTGCCGACATGTGATGTCTCCCCCTGACACCCAGCTTTACATTTCTCTCTCTTGTACTCTTTCCCTTTATTTCTCAAACCAGCCAAGACACCTAGGAAATAGAAAAGAACCCACATTAACCATCGGGGGTGGGTTCCCCCCATACACCTGCAGACCTCACCTCTTTCCAGGAGAACACTTCATCCTCCTTCCCCTGTCTTACTCCCTGAAGTCCTTGCCCTTTGTGAAATGAAATAATTCAAACTTAGAGCTGTTGGAACTTTAGATTCTTCTGAGCCTTGGGAGGAATGTGGCTATGTGACCTGAGTCACGTGGCAAGCAGCTGCAACATCTGCCTTTTTCTTTCCTGTAAAAAACAAGAACCCCTTAGATCACTGCCCCTCCTCATGGAGTAATAAAATAATCTTCCTTGGAATGTAGTGTAAACTAACAATAAAATCCTAAGTCCCCGACCAACTGAACAGACACCCTCTTGACAAAGGGGACCCCAGAAAAACCTTAAAAACTGAATTCCCAGTCACAATGGGAAGGGGAGTTGGACACCTTTTCTTATACCCCCTCCTTCTGGAGTTTAGGCACAGTAACTGATCAGTATTAATGTTAAAATAGAGATTATACAACTGACAGAACAGACTCTTTGTGGCAATAAGATACCAAATCATAAACAAGACTAAGGCCATGCAAGGCAAGGGTTAAGTCATATCTGTAAGCCATGAATCTTGCTACATAGCATTCTCATCATAAAACATTACTTTCTGCTGACTCCAAGTTTTAGACAGAGCCTTAGTCCTTTAACCAATTGCAAAATAAAGAATCTCTGAATCTACCTATAACCCGGAAGTCTCCACTTCAAGATATCCCACCTTTTCAGTCCAAACTAACGTGTACCTTCCATTCACTGATTTATGTGTTTGCCTGTAATACTGGCCTCCCTAAAGTGTACAAAACGAAACTATAGCCCAACTTCCTTGGGCGCACTTTCTCGGGATCTGATGAGACTGTTTCCCTAGGCCTCAGTCATTCATATAGGCTCAGAATGAAACTCTTTAAAATAACTTACAGAGTTTGATTTTTCTGTTAATAGTAGCAATCTGTAACCACATTGCTGTAACATTGATATAGGAGTTAAGAGGAAATTACCTAGACAGATAGTGACACTACTGGAGTCCTCAGTAAGGTTTTTCTTTTTAATGAAAAGCAGCCCCCAAATCCTTTTCTAACAAAGAGCAGCCTGTAAAATCGAGCTGCAGACATAGACAACTGAGCTGGAAGCTTGCACGGGTGAATGCTGGCAGAGAAAGCTACTTGGGATTCGGCATGTTCAAAATGGCAGCTCCATCTTTCCTTCTCCCTTTACCAGCCACTTGTACAGTAAGGAGCAGACAAGATGGTGCTGGTCAACTGGAAAGCCCATTTGCATAATAAGATTAGGGTGGAGTGGCCAGCCTTCCCCATGCGCTATGTATACATCACACCTGATGGAATCAACCTGTGGGCCCTTCGTAAATCAGACACTGCCTCCTCAAGCTTGCCTATAAAATCTAACGGACTCTGCCACCAGCCAGTCTTTTTCCTCTCAGGAGCCCCTCTCTCTTACTAGAGAGAACTGTTTTCCTTTCTCTTTCTTTCTCTTTCGTTCGCCTATTAAACCTCTGCTCCTAAAATCCTCATCTGTGTTCATGTCCTAAATTTTCTTGGCACGAGATGACGAACTGGAGTATTTACCTCAGACAATGTGGCCACTTCAACATGTGCACTGGTCTCCTATGGAAAATGTTGTAATCCTGCTAAAACTTCTCTGTCTCTGCCTGTATAAGTGAAACCTGAACTTCTCCATTTTGGAAACACTAACCCTTCTCATTTGGAGTTGATGTCTCCCAGGTGGCCATCTTCAACCTTTGGGCTTGAATAAACTCCAAACTTAGTCACGTTTTCTGAACCTCATTATTTAAAGTTGACACTTAAAAGCCTTATCTTTTGTCCAACATTTACCTGTCTCATCTTTGTTTTCTTTTTTATTTTGTTTATTATTTTTACCTCATCCTGGACTCCAAAGGCAACCCCTCCCATCTTTGAAGCCACCTTTGGAAAGATTATGACTGACAGAAGGCTGGCATGGCTGACTCCATCTTGCTGCTGGCCTCACAGGCTGGCTGTCTTCGCTCATTCCTGGACATAGGCCAAGCTAATTGTGGGAGTAATTTAGTTTATAGTCTAACTTTGAAGCAAGGATGATAATAGCTTCTCCCTAAAACTAACTTCCTCCTTGTTCAGGGACTGAAAACATCTTTGTAAAACTAATGAAAGGCCACAGGATTAAGATTATGGGCGGGGCCTGAATTCTGCTAAAATTTAAGCATAGTTTCTATAATCCCTTACCGCTCAGGAGTCATGTGGCCAGGGCTCATAGCATTTGTGAGTTCCCCAATTGCTCCTATAGATAACGTCACTATTGTAGAACCTAAGAATGGTCTTTTGAGATGTTTTTCAGATTGACCCCACCTGGACCCAGGTCTCATGATTCAACCGGTCCTGTGGCCCCCTACCCAGAGGTGGACTCAGCACACAAAGACTGTTTTCCTCTATTATTACTGGTGGAGGCTGTCCAGGTTCTTGGCATCTTGAACAAAGAATTGGACAAAACAGACAAACAAAACAAGGAAAGGATGAAGCAACAAAAGCAGAGATTTATTGAAAGTGAAAAATACACTCCACAGGGTGGGAGTGGGCCTGAGCATAGGAGCTCAAGAGGCTGGTTACAGAATTTTCTTGGGTTTAAATACCTTCTAGAGGTTCCTTTTGGTTACTTGGTGTATGCCCTGTGTAAATGGAGAGGATATTTCCTGCCATAATGGAAGCGTTTCCATTTGATTTAGTTCTAGCAAGTCAGCGTGAATTGGCCTTATGTTCCCTGCCTCCAGACCCTGTTCTCCTGCCTCACTATGATTGCATCCCCAACCAATCTGCAGCACCCATTCCCTAGTCCAGTGCCCACCAAACTATCTTTGAAAAACTCTAGCTTCTGAGCCTGTGGGGAGACTGACTTGAGTTCTCCCATGTGGTTGACCTCAAGTTAAACTCTTTCTTTACTGCAATACCATGGACTCAGTGAACTGGCGTTGTCTGTGCAGTAGCAGGAAGAACCTGTTGGGTGACTACATCTTTTTTGAATGTACAGTCTTCCACACCAAAGAGAAGTCCCAGTATCGTGGTCTGGTCTGTGTCCTGCAAATTCTGATGCTTTGGGTGTTTTAAGGATTTCAAAGGCTTACTTCTCAGCTCAAGAAACTGGTGAGATCTATAACCACACCTATTTGTAGTGTTTGTGTCTTTGGTTTCCTTACTTTGTAATAAAGAAATTTCTTTTTTCCAACCTTTGCTACTTAAAGTGTGTCCATCAGCTCGTAGTATTGGCTGGCCTAACCTGGGAGCTTGTTACAAACATCAAGACTCAAACTTCATCCTAGACATGAAGATCCCAGATGATCATATGTACATTGAAGCTTCAGAAAGTCTGTTCTAAACGACCAGATGAGGCCAGGGATGGTGGCTCATGCCTGTAATCACAGCACTTTGGGAGGCCGAGGTGGGTGGATCACCCAAGGTCAGGAGCTTGAGACCACCCTGGCCAACATGGTGAAACCCCATTGCCACAAAAAATCACACAAAAGTTAGCTGGGCATGGCGGCAGGTGCCTGTAATCCCAGCTACTTGGGAGACTGAGGCAGGAGAATCACTTTAACCTAGGAGCTGGATGTTGCAGTGAGCCAAGATCATGCCACTGCACTCCAGCCTGGGTGAAAGAATGAGACTCTACTAAGAAAATAAAAATAATACTCTGATGCTGAAACTTTTCTTTGAGTTAGTCCTTCATCCTCAAATGAATTTAAACTGACCTTCATGGAACAAACATTTAATTCTGACAAGCATCAGTGTTTTGCCCTGATGTAGTTCATAGAACACCCTTCTGTATGATGCTGATTCCATGGGAGCTATTTTACAGTTCTGTAAATCACTGTAAATCACCGCCCACTCCGCAGTGTAGGATGCAAATTATGTCCCGTCTGCTGGAGGTTCAATTAACTTCCCTCCCACTGTGGGAAAACCATTTTGCCTCTATTTGCATATCAATTTTCATACAACTGATCCATAAATTTGCTCTTTGGAGTTTCTTTTAAACTGGCTATAGTATTTGTCTGCTTCCTTCATGAGTAAAATAGAATCTTTACCATGGGTTCATTTTTAATATCTGTATGAGTGTCATGATGTTGTCTTTTTTGAAAACTACCATTTAACAGTGATGACTACCTTTCTTCTCTTAGGTTATAGAGCAAAGCTTCTACCTCAACACCACTGATGTTTTGAGACAGATAATTCTATGTGGTGAGGGCTGTCCTCTGCATTGCAGGGTGTTAGCAGTCTCCCTGGCCTCTACCCACTAGATGCCCCTAGCACTGCCTCCCGCCAAATGTCTTCAGACATTGTAAAATGTCCCCTCAGGGGAAAAATTACTTACCCACTCCCCAGGTTAGAACCACTGGTTTATGGTTAATAAACAAGACAACATGTGTCACCACTATTGAACTAACATAGAAAATGCAGTTACAGAAATAGCACATTACTTCTCGATAATGAAGGAAATAAAAATATTTTACCCTAAAATACATTTCTTTGGCATATTTTGAGATGGCTGCCAGAGAGCCAGCATACAGAAGTAGCCCTGCAAAGCTGTCTTTTGTGGGGAAAATTTGCATCTACAGAGAAGCTGCATAGAGGAAGCCAGGCTCTCACTTGTCATAATCCAGGAAAGATGAGCTAAGAATCTGTCAATTTTAAAGGTCTGAAAGAAACATTTAGCATCTATTCTTTCTGAGGGCTGCTGCCTATGAGGTTTTATTTACGTAACAAGACTCTCTTTGCTAGCCAGCTCTCATTCCCCTCCCTCCCATAACAAGATTCATCACCATAGCCTTGTTTTGACCATGCTCTGAGCTCACACAGAAGCTTCTGCAACCCATTGGTGGGTTGGGTAATCACTCTGTGATGCTCCCCATATTTTGTATGCATTTTGTATGCCTTTCCTCCAATTCATCTGACTTTTGTAAGTTGATTTTTCAGTAAACCTTCAGAAGAAGTTTTCCTTCTACCCCTACAATATTTTCCTAAAAATAGAGGAATGAGCAAATCTGCTGGAAATGTCATGTTTCAGACATTATGAAAGGTCATGAGCAGGAGGAAAAACAAATAATACTGAAATCCAAAATACAAGCCAAGTGATACCACCTTTTGGCAGAAGTCCTTGGCACAAGGGCAATTTGGAGACTGTAGCACCCTCAGGTCCTGAGGAACTGGCTGGGGGAGGCCATTGGTTGCCACATGAAGGTAAGTGTTTGCTTTGGGCTTCCATGGGATGAAAGAGGCTGAATATCTGAGGTTGGTGCTGTGGGGGATATTCCTGAGCTTCCCTGTCTCCTACCCCAGGAGACCCCCCTGGACAATAGGTTGATTTAACATGCATTCATTCATTCACTCATTTGCTCACTCATTCATTAGCTGACTCTTGATCAGGGGCCAGGAGCTGTGTGTCTGAGTGAGGGAAAAAGTGAAATCGCCTTTGCGAATGTTATGACAGTGACAGAAATCTAGCAGGGCTGACTCCATCTTGCTGATAGCCTCACAGTCTATCCCTGCTCATTCCTGGGTGTGGGCCAGCTAACAATGGGAGAAATTTAGTTTATATTTTAACTTTGAAGTGGGGATGATAATAGCCCCTCTCTGAAACTAACTACCTCCTTGTTCAGGGGACTGAAACCATCTTTGTAAAACCAGTGAAGACCACAAGATTAGGATTATGGAAGGGGCCTGAATCTGCTAAAATGTAGGCATAGTTTCTTCCTTCCTCCCTGCCTTCCTCCCTCCCTCTCTTTTTTCTTTCTTTCCTTTTTTCTTTTTCTTTTTTTTTTTTTCAGTCTCACTCTATCACCCAGGCTAGAGTGCAGTGGCGCTATCTCTGCTCACTGCAACCTTTGCCTCCTGGGTTCAAGTGATTCTCAGGCCTCAGCCACTGGAGTTGCTGGGATTACAGGCATGTGCCACCACACCAGGGCCACACTGTGGCCCAGGCTGGAGTGCAGTGGTGTGATCTCAGCTCACTGAAACCTCTGCCTCCCAGGTTCAGGTGATCCTCCCAGCTCAGCCTCCAGAATAGCTGGGACTACACACATGGGCCAGCATGCCTGGTTAATTTTTCTATTTTCAGTAGAGATGGGGTTTTGCCTTGTTTCCCAGGCTGGTCTCGAATTCCTGGGCTCAAGCAATCTGCCCACTTTGGCCTCCCAAAGTGCTTGGGATTACAGGGGTGAGCCACCACACCTGGCTTGTAGGTATAGTTTCTATAATCCTAATCCCTTACTGCTCAAGAGTCATGTGCCAAGGATCACAAGATTTGTGACTTCCCCAATTGCTCCTATAGATAACATCACTATTGTAGAACCTAAGATTGGTTTTTTTGGATGTTTTTCAGAATGACCTCACTGAGACCCATGACTCATGACTCAACTGGTCCTGTGGCCTCATGAAGAAGTGGACTCAGCACATAAGGGCTGTTTTCCACACCCTGATGATTACATCCCCAACCAATCAGCAGCACCCATTCCCTAGTCCCCTGCCCACCAACTATCCGTGAAAAACTCTTTCCTTTGAGCCTTCAGGGAGACTCATTTGAGTGATAACTCCAGTTCTGTCATGTAGCCAGCCTCATGTTAATTTAACTATTTCTTTACTGCAAATACCACAGTCTCAGTGAATTGGTTTTGTCTGTGCAGCAGTCAGGAAGAACCATCACGCGATTACAAAAGGGGTACAGAGGTAGAGATATGTTCCCTCCAGGGAGGATTCAGTCTATTGCTATAAGAATAGGGATGTGGTCATCATAGCAATGATTACAGCATTTATTGAGTGCTCTGTGCTCATTGTGTATGGCCCTTTAATAATGCTCAGAGCAATTCTAAGAGGTAGGAATGATTGCTCTGCTTTCCATATGAGGAAATTCAGGAAGGCTAAGTAACTTGTCCAAAATCACACAGCTTAGGACAGAGCAGGGACTGGAATGTAAGCTGTGCTTGGTCCACTCTGTTAAATCACTCTCCCTCCCCCACTCCAACCTCTGTAATGGACACACAATGATTCCACCAGAGCACAGAGCATGCAGGCTAAGAGAGGAGAGCTTCTTGAAGGAGATGACATTTGAACTGGGCCTTGAAACATGAGTACTCATTCATGAAACATTTATGGGGCGTCTTCATGGGCTCAAGGGCCCTGCACTGTGAATTTAAAACTAGGCTTTAGGCCAGGTACGGTGGCTTCATGCCTATAATCCCAGCACTTTGGGAGGCCAATGCAGGCCAATCACCTGAGTTCAGGAGTTTGAGACTAGTCTGGCCAACATGGTGAAACCCCATTTCTACTAAAAATACAAAAATTAGCTGGGTGTGGTGGCATGTCTATAGTCCCAGCTACTCAGGAGGCTGAGGCAGGAAAGTTGCTTGAACCTGGAAGGTGGAGGTTGCAGTGAGCTGAGATGGTGCCACTGTACTCCAGCCTGGGAAACAGAGTGAGACTCTGTCTCAAAAAAGAAAAAAATAATAAAAATAATAAATTAATAAAACTAGGCTTTCGCTCTTTCAGATTTTTGCCATTTAAGAGTCTATTTCCTATCCTCTTCCATTTTATGTGTAAGTTGTATAACTCAAAATTGGTGGTGGTGGGATGAGGTACTATTGTGAATAATGCTGCAATAAACATTCATGCACAAGTCTCAGTGTAAATCCTTGCTTTCAGTTCTTTGGGTGTATATCCAAGAGTTGAATTTCTAGGTTATATATTAATTCTATGTTTATCTTTTTTTTAGTAACCACCAAACTGCTTTCCATAGCAGCTGTATTGTTTTGTATTCCCACCAGTAATGCACTTGCGTTCCAATTTCTTTACATTCTGTCCAATATTTATTTTCTGTTTTTAAAAACAATAGCCAATCTTGTGGGTATGAACTGATATCTCATCGTAGTTTCAATTTGCATTTCCCTAATGACTAGTGATGAATATCTTTTCATGTGCTTATTGATGTCTGTTCAAGTCCTTTGCCTATTTTTTAATTGGGTTGCTTATTTTTTGTTTTTGTTGAGTTATAGGAGTGCTTTATATTTTCTGGATATTAATCCCTTATCAGACAGATGACTTGCAAATATTTTTCCTCATTCTGTGGGGTTTGTTTTTTACTCTTTTGATAGTATCCTTTGATATGCAAAAGTTTTAAATTTTGATGTAGTCCTATTTATTTATTTATTGAGAAGGAGTTTCACTCTTGTTGCCCAGGCTGGAGTGCAGTAGCGCAATCTCGTCTCACTGCAACCTCCGCCTCCCCGTTTCAAGTGATTCTCCTGCCTCAGCCTCCTGAGTAGATGGGATTACAGATGGCTGCCACCATGCCCACTAATTTTTTTTTTGTATTTTTACTAGAGACAGGGTTTCACCATATTGGCCAGGCTGGTCTCAAACTCCTGACATCAAGTGATCCGCCTGCCTCAGCCTCCCAAAATGCTGGGATTACAGGCATGAGCCACTGCACCCGGCCTGTTTATTTTTCATAGACTGTGCTTTTGGTGTCATACCCATGAAATCATTGCCAAATCTAATGTCATGAAGCTTTTCTCCAGTGTTTTTTTCTGAGTTTTATAGTTTTAGGTCTTACATTTAGACCATTAACCCATTTTTAGTTAATTTTTGTTTATGTTGTAAGGTCCAAGTTCATTCTTTTGCATATGGATATTGTAGGTGTGGAAAAAAGTATTTTTCTCTACCCATCTTAGGTTCTCCAGCTGGGGTCCTGCAAATAAGACTGGACAATGGCAGATTAACGGAGGACCAGACAGAATTTCATTAATGCGTGCATTGCACATGTACACATGGAAGCGCCCGGAGATGAATTACTCAAAAAAGAGGTTAGGTCATGGTTTCAAGTATCTTCTTAGGCTAAAGTGAAAGGGACTTTGGGCTTCTGAGCAGGGGAGGCAAGTTATAGAAACAAGACCAGTGAAATTATCATTGCTTAGTAAGGTATGTTATACAGATTTAAGTTGGTGCCATCTCCATCGATTAGAGTAAATGTCCTTTTCTTTCTGGTACAGGAGACTCAGAAGTCATCTCTGCAAGTGGAAGTTTCCTTTAAAAAATAAAGGAAAACTTGCACACTGTTTTAGAGCTTTTCCTGTGTCTGTGTGTTCTCACTGGCCTTAGCTTGAGACAATCCACATGCCAAAAAGGCATATTTGTGGTGGCATAATGCCACACTACAATCTAGTGTGTCCAGCTTTTCCAGCATCATTTGTTGAAAACACTGCCCTTTGCCCAATTTAATGATCCTGGCACCCTTGTCAAAAATCAATTGACCATATACGCCTGGTTTATTTCTGGGTTATCTATTCTATTCTGTTGGTCTTTGTATCTGTCTTCTTGCCAGTACCATATTGTTTTGATTACTGTAGCTTTGTAGTAAGTTTTGAAATTAGGAAGTGTGACTTCTCTAACTTTGTTCTGCTTTTTCAAGATTGTTTTGGCTACTCGGAGTCTCTGAGATTCCATATGAATTTGGGGATGAGTGCCATTACTGGTTTTAATAATGTAATTCCTAGGATACTTTCTAGTATTCAGAAGTTCAGCTCTCATTTGATGCTTTGACTTCTCTCTACTAAATCATTGTCAGGGCTCAGAAAATGCAACCCCAAACTTCTTTGAACTGAAGATGATGGGGTGGATCTCAGAAGCAAGAAGGTTACCCCAGCCTTTCTGTGTGACAGCTGGACATAAAGGAATTCTCTGATCTACCTTCTCTGGAAGGAGGTCATAAGGCCCTCATGTGCAGGTGGCCTGCCCTATACCTGGAGGAAAAGACAGAGAGGCCAAGAAGTACCTGAACAGACAGGCCTTGCTGAGTTCCCTCCAGTTTAGTACCATTAGGTCATACCTGCTTTTTGTACAATCACATTTCTATATGACTGTCCATTCTTCATAACATCCAAGCATAAAAATACACTTTTCTCTGGTTCTTTGGGTCTTCCTTTCTGAAGGCTCCCATGTCGTGTAAAACTCTGTTAAATGAATTTGTCACCTTTTCTCTTATTAGCCTATATTTTGCTATAGGGGTGTCAGCCATGATCCTTGTGATGGGTGAAGAACAGATCTTATTTTTTCTCCTCCTCTACATTGTCTAACTAGAATTAGACTTCATTGCTTTGATTTATCATCCTTTTGATTAACAAAGAAATTTTATATACCCCAAAGATTTTAGTATACCTCCTGATAAAGAGTCAATGTCTTCTCTGTATCTCTAGTGCCTAGAAGGGTTTTGTGG
The DNA here is from genome assembly GCF_001698545.2 of Rhinopithecus bieti. Taxonomy (NCBI): domain Eukaryota; kingdom Metazoa; phylum Chordata; class Mammalia; order Primates; family Cercopithecidae; genus Rhinopithecus; species Rhinopithecus bieti. The sequence goes on along the minus strand of NW_016829166.1, from coordinate 1,961,502 downwards.
ATTTTTTAAAAATCCTATTTTGAAAATATTTTCTGATTTTAAATAGAAAACTATATTATAATAATGGATAGGCTTTTAAAATGATTCCTCTTTGGTTCTGACTCAGTAATACAGTGATTCTCTGCCCAGATGTAGGCTGGCCCGAGACCATACCAAGAGGAAGGCTGCCTTGAGGCCTTTCCCTCAGGTCCCAGCAACAGGGAAGGTTGTGCTTCTTGTGAATAGCTGGTTTGCTTTAGCTTCTGGAAGAACTAACTGTCTTGCAGTATGGCATTTTTTTTCCCTCTGTACCAAGTGTGCAGAACTATCTGGCATGCATTTACTAGTTTTATTTTCAACACAGCTTTTTTTTTCTTTTTGAGACAGAGTTTCACTGTCGTCCAGGTTGGAGTGCTATAGCATGATCTTTGCTCACTGCAGCCTCAAATTCATGAGCTCAAGTGATCTTCCCACCTTAGCCTCCCCAGTACCTGGGACTACAGGCTCATGCCACCACACCCAGCTAAGTTTTTTGTTTGCTTGTTTTTTAGAGACAGGGTCTTGCTATGTTGCCCAGGCTTGTCTTGAATTTTTGGCCTCAAATGATGCCTCCACCTTGGCCTCCCAAAGTGTTAGGATTACAGGTGTGAACCACCATACCCAGCCCTCACAGTAGTTTTATTCTTTTCTTTTCTTTCTTTTTTTTTTTTTTGAGACGGAGTCTTGCTCTGCCGCCCTGGCTGGAGTGCAGTGGCCGGATCTCAGCTCACTGCAAGCTCCGCCTACCGGGTTCACGCCATTCTCCTGTCTCAGCCTCCCGAGTAGCTGGGACTACAGGCGCCCGCCTCGTCGCCCGGCTATTTTTTGTATTTTTTAGTAGAGACGGGGTTTCGCCATATTAGCCAGGATGGTCTCCATCTCCTGACCTCATGATCCGCCCGTCTTGGCCTCCCAAAGTGCTGGGATTACAGGCTTGAGCCACCGCGCCCGGCCTATTCTTTTCTTACGTATTGTTTTTCTGACATCAACTCCCTCAAATATTTATTTATCTTTAAATATTACATATATTTTTTAGTAAGCTGACTCAAACCTTTATGGGCCACAGTGTTAGGGCTCAGAAAACAATACCCTAAAATATGGTGCTTTGGCATGGTGAACCAAGGTCTCTCTCTGAGCTTCTTCTGCCCACCTGTCTCCTGATCTTTCTTTCTTTACCAAAGCACTAGGAGGGGCTTTCTCTGAAGTACCCTTCAAAGAACTTCTGATTAAGGGAAGTTCCTCCAGAAGAAAGGCAACTATCTTAAAACTCCCTCTTTAGAAATCACATCAAATATCCAGAAACAATTAACCACCAGAGAGAAGACTAAAAGTCATAACCATGCCCAGAAAGACTTTTCATCTATTCTTCTGAGGACAGCTTTGAGAGATTACTTGGAGACTTTAGCTGGATAATGATACAACCTTTGTTCCATTGCAGTTCTGCCCCACACCTTCCTGTAATTCGCCACCATCTCCCCCAGAGCTCAGAAAAGCTTTGTCCCAGGCCAATTGTAGGCCAATTGTCTACTATTGGGGCTCATTTATTTCTCCTAAAAATCATTTACTACCCCTCTAAATTGGCTATACCCCCATCTCTCTCTCCCCTATGAAGAGGTACCACTTAAGTCTCAGTCACCCGGGCCTTCTCTGAGTCTCTTTTTTTTTTTTATGATTCTGTGCTTATTCACGTTAATAAATTTATAGGCCCTTTCTCCTGCTAATCTGTCTACCGTCAGTTCGTTTTAGCACCAAATCTTTAGAGGGTGGAAAGGAAGTTTTTCCTTTGCTGTTAAAATAGTTTATATGAATAGATTCTAAAATGTAGATTGAGTTGTCATCACTATAGAAACTTGGTCTCACTTCTGCCCTCTAGGGCCACACCAAACCTGTTCAGTCCTGTGTTGATTTGAAAGCTGGCTACAGGTTAACCCTAAGCTTTTCCTGGGTGATTCTTGGTAAGTAAAAAAATTGTTATTATTATTATTTTTGAGACTGAATCTCACTCTGTTGCCCAAGCTGGGATACAGTGGCATGATCTTGGCTCACTGCAACCTTCACCTCCAGGGTTCAAGCAATTCTTCTGCCTCAGTCTCCCTGTAGCAGGACAAGCCACAGACAAAACCCTTCAGACACTGAGTTAAAGAAGGAAGGGCCTTATTCAGCCAGGAGCTTTGGCAAGACTCACGTCTCCAACAACCGAGCTCCCTGAATGAGCAATTCCTGTCCCTTTTAAGGGCTCACAATCTGAGGGGTGCGCGTGAGAGGGTCGTGATTGATTGAGCAAGCAGAGGGTATGTGACTGGGGGCTGCATGCACCGGTAATTACATCGGAACAGGACAGGACAGGACAGGGGTGTTCACAGTGCTTTTCTGTACAATGTCTGTGATCTACAGATAACACAACCAATTAGGTCGGAGGGTCGATCTTTAACTATCAGGCCTAGGGTGTGGCACCGGACTGTCTGCTTGTGGATTTCATTTCTGCCTTTTAGTTTTTACTTCTTCCTTCTTTGGAGGCAGAAATTGGGCATAAGACAATATGAGCAGTGATCTCTTCCCTTATTCCGAGTAGCCGGGATTACAGGCATGCACCACCACCACATCCAGTTAATTTTTTCATTTTTAGTAGAGATGGGGTTTCACTTAAAATTTTTAGTGTATAAATAGGAAGGCTCAGTGTGGTGGCTCATGCCTGTAATCCTAGCATTTGGGGAGACCAAGGCTGGAGGATGACTTGAAACCAGGAGTTTGAGACCAGCCTGGGCAAAATAGCTGGACCTTATCTCAACAAAAAAATTTAGCTGGATGTGGTGGCTCACACCTGTAGTCCCAGCTACTAGGGAGGCTAAGGAAGGAAGATCGCTTGAGCCCAGGAGTTCAAGGCTGCAATAAGCTACGATTGTGGCACTGCACTCTAGTCTGGGAAACAGAATGAGACCTTAACTCTTAAAAAATAAAACACTAAATGGGGAAAGTTGAACTTCTAAAAATAACCTCATATGTGTCTACTTGTCAGATCTGCTAAGTATTTCTACTCGTAAGGGCATAACTATCCTTTTTCTCACTCATACATATATTTAAACACTAAATTAGTCAATGCTACTAGGCCTGCCTTTTATTTCCCAGAATAGTGTTTGTTTGGAGAAAATCTAGAGGCATCTGACTCTTACAATAAAATGCAAAAACAAAGCATTCTTAAGCCACTCGGTGTTTTAAAAAAGAATGAAACAACCAAACACGACTGTGGTCTTTGGCTAACTTTCTAGAGAAAAGAAAACAAGCCATCTGCCGGTAACAGGCGGCTCTGGGGATGGCTGATCACAGGGCCGAATGAAATGTTCATAGTAATTAGTGGCAGCACCAAAATAGAAACTTCAGCAGTGCTTTTCCTGTTGTTATGGTGACAGCCCCCCAACAGCCCACCTCCCCACAAAGGCCCAGGCTTGGTGCGTTCTGCGGCCTTCCATCTGGTGCCCTTCCATTGAATGCAGGGAAACTAAACTCACTGCTCATTTGTCCCCTCGGGGTTGTGTGTGTGTACTGGGCTGCCAAGAGGAGGAGGGCGTGGACTGGAAGATTCCACAGGGCTGGGCCAAGGCTGTCCCCTGTGCTCAGCCAGAGCCACAGGAGAGCAGCTGATCGCCCAGGCCGCCAGACAGGTGCTGTCAAGGGGCCGAAAACTCACTGATGTCAGGAGACGGCACCCGGGTGATGATGAATGAGGCCTGGCCTGTGGCAAACACGTTCTTAACCTGCCGGTGCGGCAGGGGAAGTGCTCCCTAGGGCTTCAGGTTACCTGAACGGCCCATGCATTTGCACCCTCTTGTTGAGCAATTTCCATAGGTCCTTCAGAAGTTGTTAAGTGTCAACATTCTAGTTGCTCTGCTAAAAATCTAAGAATTTGGCCAACAAGTCTGGTTTGTTACTGCTCAAAGATTGAAGAAATAGAAATTGGGCTGCTTATTTTCCTTAGTCTTATTCGTTTTGGAACTCAATGTTTAAAACATTGATTTGAGCATATCAATATCACATGCTGCTGTCAGTGCCCTCTCTCTGGAGTCCCCAGGGGCTGCAAATCGAGGAAACTGTCTGGAGTATTTGTGTAATGGATAGAATTGATATAATTTGTCTGCTGCCTAGTGAGGTGATCTCATGACATTTCTGGGTAAAGGCTGCTGATAGGAAACACACACTTTCTTTCTTTTTTCTCGAGACAGGGTCTCATCCTGTCACCTAGCCTGGAGTGCGGTGGTGCAATCACAGCTTACTGCAGCCTCAAACTCAAGGGCATAAGTGTTCCTCCTACCTCAGCCTCCTCAGTAGCTGGGATTATAGGTGTGCACCATCACACCTGGCCAATGCTTTATTTTAATTTATTTTTGTGAAGATGGGGTCTGGCTATGTTGTCCAGGCTGGTCTCAAACTCCTGGCCTCAAGCAATCTTCCCACCTTGGCCTCCAAAACTGCTGGGATTACAAGCATGAGCCATTGTGCCTGGCCTCAGGAATACAGGCTTTCAAGCCACAGCAGTCCCTATTTATATAAACCACAGCCTCAGGGTCTGCAAAGTAGGTGGCTGGCATTTTTTCTTTCCCAGAGCCTACCTGGGAGTTGATAATCTGCACATAGGCTGGATACAGTCCTATGAAATAGAATCATTTTGGGTAGCAATTTACTAGATGATAGATTGTTAGAGCTAGAAGCTCTCAGGAGTTATCTAGTCACATTTGTCAGAAAAGCAAATGGGTCAGTGAACTGCTGCTTACAGGCAGAGCAGCGCTTGGGGTCCTAGCACCTCCCTCCATCCCAAAGCCCTCTATAGTCTAATTTAATTGGAGATGTTTGCACGTGTATAGTGTGTGTGCGGCGGGGCAGAGGGTGGATGTGTCGGATGGACTAAAAAGAGAATAGATGTGGCAAATTCTGGTCTAGTAGGAAAGATGAGACACAGGAATATGTCCCAGCTGGGAAGTGTTCCAAGGCTGATGAGAAGCACACGTGGTGCCATGTGACCCTCTCCTCGGTGGGTCCCCCGTATGGTGCTGGAGAAAAATAGTGACAACCATAGGTTCTTAGTTGGAACAGACTCCAGTTACAAAAGACAGATTAACAAGAAAAAAACCCAACAGTTTATTCACATGTTTGTTTCACATACACGTGGAGTCACTCAGAAATTGAGTAGTTCTCAAAGAAGTGGCTTTGATTTCAGCTTATATAGCATCCTCAACAAAGAACACTAAAGTCATTTAAAAGTGAAAGCACGTTTATTAGAGAAGTAAAGAACCAGAAGAATGGCTCCTTAATAGACAGAGCAGCAGTATGAACTGCCTGACTGAATATACTTATGGTTATTTTTTTATTATGTGCTAAACGTGGGGTGGGCAATTCATGGGTTTTCCAGAAAAGGAGTAGGGAGTTCCCAGAACTAAGGGTTCCTCCCCCTTTTAGACTATATAGGGAAACTTCTGAACATTGCCATGGCATCTGTAAACTATCATGGTGCTTTTAGCATGCTAACGTATTATAGTTAGTGTATAATGAGCAGCGAGGATGACCAGAGGTCACTTTTGTCACCATCTTGGTTTTGGTTTTGATGCAATTTGACCTACTTCTTTACTGCATCCTGTTTTGTCAGCAGGATCTGTATGACCTGTATCTTGTGATACCAGTCCTGCCAACCTCCTATCTCATCCTGTGACTAAGAATGCTTAACCTCCTGTGAATACAGTGCAACGAGTCTTAGCCTTATTTTAACCAGCATCTACTCAAGATGGAGTCACTCTGGTTTGAACACCTCTAACATATTTCCCCCCTCCCTTTTACAAGGGGACCCTCAATCCTAAGGGTTGCAGAGGGATGAAGATCCATCCTCTGTAACTTCTTCAGGCTGAATGGGGCAATGATATTCCTGCCTGTTGGGATCTCTTATATCCAGTGTAGAGAGGAGCTCAGTCAGAAAGTGTTGGTATGCTGAGGGCCATTCATAACTGAGTTCTGACAAAAGGTGATATCTGGAAGATCAATGTGTTCAATTTAAGAAAACATTGAGTAAGCTTGTCCTGCATTTCTACACAAAGAGTACAACAGCAATATAGTCCACAACAGTAAAGCAATATAAGTAAGATTATCCCAAGTGAACTAAATAAGAAGGCTTTCTATCACCTGGGTAGTTGTTGGAACTAAGCTGATATGAGGTTGTTAGCTGATTCCAATACATCGCCAGAATTAAAATACTGATCCAGATTTTTGTGTTACCCATCGGTCTTATTTCTTTTGAGCAACAGCTGGAGATCACTGGTTGGTTCACAGAAACAAAGAGGGTCAGCCTAAATTGCAGGAAAAAAATAAAAAACAATGGACAAGACCAGAATCTAACAACAGGTGTATCATAGTCTTGTTAAGCAATTTTGTCTCTCCAACCCCACTTTTATTAAAACAAATCATGGCAGTGATTTGTTTGCAAGATAAGTTTTAACCTGACTACACTTGGCCTGATTATTTGCATAAAGTTCATGAAGAATAATTATTCACCATACAGGCTCTTTTAAAATTGGCTTTGATGGAACTTGGTTCCACAAGGAATCTCAGATTAGACCTCTCAAAGTCTTGAGCCCAGCCATGGGTTTGTACTTGCAAATAACTGCCTGAGGGGTAAATTCCTCTCCTCTTGAGGTCCCAAGATAACTTGCAGCTCCTGGGCCTGTCAGAAAGTGACATTCTTTATTCTTTACCTACCACAGGTCAGGAACCTTGTACAAAGACTGTGTAGACAAGGAATTAGACTAGCTTTCCCTAGGGGCTTTTATTGGCTGTATAAGTCAACTTCGATTCCTTAAAGTAGTCTGTTTATATTTAAAAGAATACAATTCCAGCCAAGGCCCTGGTAAAATAACCAGTTTCTCCAACTGTGTCCTGTTACAAAGAAAACAGATTCTTATTGCCCTTATGCAAATAACTATATTGCCATAAGTTAAGAATACTCATGAATAGTTTTGAAATTCTGGAGAAATCAGGTAGAAGGAGATATCCTCCAAATTTTGCTCATAGATGTATACTCCACTCAATTGCCAAAAGCTGTAAATAGTAACCCCCAAAAAGTTTTCTTGGCTCTGAAAAGCAAAACAGAAAGGATCAACAATATTTCAAGCAAAAAGTCATGAAAAAACTTTTCCAATCTTTTACTATTTCAGTCTATGCAATTAATTCCTGTTCTGCTTGACATTCTTGAACACAGTAGTTTTCCAAGAGAGTCTTGGAAGTTATTTCCTCTTTATTTTAATGGCACACTTTCCAAAGTCATCAGAGATCTGCATTCAAAGGCACTTGTCAGAGTCCTATAACTGATTATACACCACTTTTTTTTTTTTTTTTTTTTGAGATGGAGTCTTGCTGTGTCACCCAGGCTGGAGTGCAGTGGCATGATCTCGGCTCACTGCAAGTTCCACCTCCTGAGTTCACGCCATATTCCTGCCTCAACCTCCCAAGTAGCTGGGACTACAGGCGCCTGCCACCACCCCCGCCTAATTTTTTTGTATTTTTAGTAGACATGGGGTTTCACCGTGTTAGCCAGGATGGTCTCAATTTCCTGACCTTGTGATCTGCCCACCTCAGCCTCCCAAAGTGCTGGGATTATAGGCATGAGCCACAATGCCTGGCCTACACCACCTTTTAAAGAGGATGAAAACAAGACAACAATTGTCTGTGGATGACAAAAAGACTTAGGACAGCCATACTCAAAGACACAATTGACAAGGAAATTTGGTTACTTCTGTGGCACACAATAACCAACAAAACAATCATAATTATTCCTGACAATATATACTAAGTCATGTCAGAATTATAGGAACTTCCCATAATTTTGGAATACATACCAATAACACATCTATACAAATACAGCCCAAAGAAAGCCAAACACTATTTCACACCCAACAATGCTTCTTGTATGATTTTAATATACCAAATAAGCCAAATATGTCGTCTTTGGACTTTAGGCAACCCAATATCTAAAAGATCAATTAGATCAGAAAAAGACATACTTTATAATTTGATTTTGGGAAATTTGTCAAATATCAAAGGTTCAAAACACTTGATATTATAAAATAGAATCCCAGGTCACCATAAGTCATTTATTTTGCTAAAATGATAACTTAAAGATTTTAAAAGGCAAAACATTTACTCATTGATAGAAGGAAGACTGAGCTTTCCAAACAATCTGTCTCTTTGCTTTCCACTCTTTTCCTGTAGTTTATTCAAAGGGGAAACGAAAATGTTTCATTATTTTCCTCATATTACAAAGAATCTTATTCAACAGAGAAAGCCAAAATTCACCTTTGCATTAGTGTACCATTGATGTCAAACCTAGTTCTTAATAAAATCTTATAGACAAATCTATCAAATTTTGTTTGAAAAAATTACTTTAAAATTTATTTCAAAAGTTTTTGGGAACAGGTGGTGTTTGGTTGCATGGAAAAATTTTTTAGTGGTGATTTCTGAGATTCTGGTGCACTTGTCACCTGAGAAGTGTACACTGTACCCAATGTCTGTAGTCTTTTATCCCTCCCCCACTCCTACCCTTACCCCTGCGTCCTCAAAGTCCATTGTATCATTCTTATCACTTTGTGTCCTCATAGCTTAGCTCTCACTTATAAGTAAGACCATGTGATGTTTGGTTTTCCATTCCTGAGTTCACTTAGAATAATGGTCTCCAACTCCATCCAGGTCACTGAAAATGCCATTATTTCACTTCTTTTTATGGCTGAGTAGTATTCCATTACATATATATCCACCATATGTATGGAATAGATATATATACACCATATATATAAAATATATATATACCATTATATATGTATAACAATGTGTGTATATATATACATACACCAAATATATATAAAATGTGGTATATGGCTGAGTAGTATTCATGTATATATACCACATTTTCTTTATCCACTTGTTGGCTGATGGACATTTAGGCTGGTTCCATATTTTTGCAATTGTGAATTGTGCTGCTATAAACATGCGTGTGCAAGTGTCTTTTTCATATAATGACTTCTTTTACTCTTGGTAGATACCCAGTTGTGGGGTTGCTGGATCAAATGGTAGTTCCACTTTTAGTTCTTTAAGGAATTTCCACACTGTTTTCCATAGTGGTTGTACTAGATTACATTCCCACCAGCAGTACAAAAGTGTTCCCTCTTCACTACATCCATGCTAACATCTGTTATTTTTTTATTTTTAAATTATGGCCATTCTTGCCAGAGTAAGGTGGTATCTCACTGTTGTTTTGATTTACATTTTCGTGATAATTAGTGATACTGAGCGTTTTTTCTTTTTCTTTTTTTTTAGACGGAGTCTCATTCTTTCTCCCAGGCTGGAGTGCAGTGGTGTGACTTCCACTCACTGCAACCTCCACCTCCTCCTGGGTTCAAACAATTCTCCTGCCTCAGCCTCCTGAGTAGCTGGGATTACAGGTGCACACCACCATGCCTGGCCAATTTCTGTATTATTAGTAGAGATGAGGTTTCACCATATTGGTCAGGCTGGTCTCAAACTCCTGACCTCAGGTGATCTGCCCGTCTCGGCCTCCCAAAGTGCTGGGATTACAGGCATGAGTCACTGTACCCAGCCTCGCATTTTTTCATATGTTTGTTGGCCATTTTGTATCTTCTTTTGAAAATTGTCTATTCATGTCCTTTACTCCCTTTTTGATGGATTATTTATTTTTTCTTGTTGATTTGTTTGAGTTCCCTGTAGATTTTGAATATTAGTCCTTTGTCAGATGCGTAGTTTGTGCATATTTTCTCCCACTCTGTGGGTTATCTGTTTACAGATTATTTCTTTTGCTGTAAAGAAACTTTTTAGTTTAATTAGGTCCAAACTATTTATCTTTGTTTTTGTTGCATTTGTTTTGAGTTCTTGGTCATGAGCTCTTTGCCTAAGCCAATGTCTAGAAGACTTTTCTAGTGTTATCGTCTAGAATTTTTATGGTTTCAGGTCTTAGATTTTAGTCTTTGATCCATCTTACATTGATTTTTGTGTAAGGTGAGAGATGAGAATCCAGCTTCATTCTTCTACATGTGGCTTGCCAATTACTCCAGCACCATTTGTTGAATAGGGTTCCTTTCCCTACTTAATGTTTTTGTTTACTTTGTTGAAGATCAGTTGGCTGTAAATATTTGGCTTTCTTTCTGGGTTCACTATTCTCTTTTATAGGTCAATGTCTCTATTTTTATACCAGTACCATGCTGTTTTAGTTACTATAGCCTTGGAGTATTGTTTGAAGTCAGGTAATGTGATGCCTCCAGATTTGTTCTTTTTGCCTAGTCTTGCTTTGGCTATGTGGGCTCTTTTTTGGTTCCCTGTGAATTTTAGGATTGTTTTTTCTAGTTCTGGTGATGGTATTTTGATGGGAATTGCATTGAATTTGTAGATTGCTTTTGTCAGTATGGTCATTTTCATAATACTGATTCTACCCATCCCATGAGCATGGGATGTGTTTCCATTTGTTTGTGTCACCTATGACCTCTCCCAGCAGTGTTTTGTAGTTTTCCTTGTAAAGATCTTTTACCTCCTTCATTATGTATATTTTTAAGTGTTTTTTTTTTTTTTTTTTTTTTTTTTTTTGCACTTGTAAAAGGGGTTGAGTTCTTGATTTGATTCTCAACTTGGTCATTGTTAGTGTATAAACAGTGTTACTGATTTGTGTACATTGATTTTGTATCATGAGACTTTGCTGAATTCATTTATCAGTTTGTATGAGTCTTTAGGGTTTTCTAGGTATACAATCATATCATCAGCAAACAGTGACAGTTTGACTTCCTCTTTACTGATTTGGATGCCCTTTATTTTTTTTCTCTTGTTGGATTTCTCCAACTAGGACTTTCAGTACAATGTTGAATAGCAGGGGTGAAAGTGGGCATCTTTGTCTTGTTCCAGTTCTCATGGGGAATGCTTTCAACTTTTCCCTGTTCAGTATCATATTGGTTGTGGGTTTTTCATAGATGGCTTTAATTACCTTGAGGTATGTCCCTTTATGCTGATTTTGCTGAAGGTTTTAATCATAAAGGGATATTAGAATTTTGTCAAATGCTTTTCTGCATCTATTGAGACGTTCATATGATTTTTGTTTTTAATTCTGTTTATGTGAAGTATCTCATTTATTGACTTGCATATGTTAAACCATCCCTGCATGTCTGGTGTGAAACCCACTTGATCATGATATATTACCTTGTTGATATGCCACTGCATTTTGTTAGCTAGTATTTTGTTGAGGATTTTTGCAACTATGTTCACCAAGAGTATTGGTCTGTAGTTTTCTTTTTCTGTTATGTCCTTTCCTGGTTTTGGTATTAGGGTGATACTGGCTTCATAAAATGATTTAGGGAGGATTCCTTCTTTCTCTGTCTTTTGGAATAGTTTCAGTAAGATTGGTATGAATTCTTCTTTGAATGCCTGATAGCGTTCAGCTGTGAATTCGTCTGTGTCCTGGACTTTTTTTTTGTTGGTAATTTTTAAATTACTGTTTCAATCTTGTTACTTGTTATTGGTCTGTTCAGAGTTTCTATTTCTTTCTGATTTAATCTAGGAGGGTTGTATATTACCAAGAACTTATCCATCTCCTCTAGATTTTCTAGTTTGTGTGTGTAAAGGTGTTCATAGCTTTGAATGATCTTTTGTATTTCTGTGGTATCAGTTGTAATATCTCCCATTTCGTTTTTAACTGAGTTTATTTGGATCTTCTCTTTTCTTTTCTTGGTTAATCTCACTAATGGTCTATCAATTTTGTTTATCTTTTCAAATGACCTGCTTTTGTTTCATTTATCTTTTGTATTTTTTTGTTTCAATTTCATTTAGTTCTGCTCTGATCTTTGCTGTTTCTTTCCTTCTGTTGGGTTTGGGTTTGGTTTGTTTTTGTTTCTCTAGTTCCTTGAGGTGTGACATTAGGTTATCTATTTGTGCTCTTTCAGACTTTTTGATGTAGGCATTTAATGCTGAGAACTTTCCTCTAAGCACCACTTTACTGTATCCCAGAAGTTTTGGTAAGTTTTGTCACTATTATTGTTCACTTCAAAGAATTTTAAAATTCCCATCTTGATGTTATTGTTGACTCAAAGATTATTCAGAGGCAGATTATTTAATTTCCATGTATTCGTATAGTGTTGAGGGTTCCTTTGAAGTTAATTTCAAGTTTTATTCCACTGGGGTCTGAAAGGGTACGTGATATAATTTCAATTTTCTTAAATTTATTGAGACTTGTTTTGTGGCTTATCATATAGTCTATCCTGGAGAATGTTCCATGTGCTGATGAAAGGAATGTATATTCTGCAGTTGTTGGGTAGAATGTTCTGTAAATACCCGCTAAGTCCGTTTGTTCTAGGGTGTAGCTTAAGTCCATTTGTTCTCTGTTGACTTTATGTCTTGATGACCTGTCTAGTGCTGTCAGTGGATTATTGAAGTCCCCCGCTATTATTGTGTTGTCATCTATCTCATTTCTTAGGTCTAATAACAGTTGTTTTATAAATTTGGGAGCTTCAGTGTTAGGTGCATATATATTTAGGATTGTGATATTTTCCTGTTGGTCTGATCCTTTTATCATTACATAATGTCCTTCTTTGTCTTTTTAACTGTTGTTGCTTTAAAGTCTGTTTTGTCTGATATAAGAATAGCTACTCTGCTCGCTTTTGGCTTCCATTTGCATGGAATAACTTTTTCCACCCCTTTACCTTAAGTTTGTGTGTCTCCTTATGCATTAGGTGAGTCTCTTGAAGACAGTAAATACTTGATTGGTGGATTTCTATCCATTCTGCCATGCTGTATCTTTTAAGTGGAGCATTTAGGTCATTTACATTCAATGTTAGTATTGAGATATGAGATATCATTTTATTCATCATGCTAGTTGTTGCCTGAATACTTTGGTTTTTTTCCATTGTGTTATTGTTTTATAGGTCCTGTGAGATTTATGCTTTAAAGAGGTTCTGTTTTGAGGTTTTGTTTCAAGATTTAGAACTCCTTTAGCATTTCTTGTAGTGCTGGCTTGGTGGTGGCAATTTCTCTCAGCATTTGTTTGTCTGAAAAAGACTTTATCTCTCCTTCCATTATGAAGTTTAGTTTTGCTGGATACAAAATTCTGGCTGGCAATTGTTTTGCTGGAGGAGGCTAAAGATAGGACCCCATCCCTTCTGGCTTGTAGGATTTCTGCTGAGAAATCTGCTGTTAATCTGATAAGTTTTCCTTTATAGTTTACCTGATGGTTTTGCCTCACAGTTCTTTTTTTTTTTTTTTTTTTGAGACGGAGTCTTGCTCTGCTGCCCAGGCTGGAGTGCAGTGGCCGGCTCTCACCTCACTGCAATCTTCGCCTCCTGGGTTCACGCCATTCTCCTGTCTCAGCCTCCCGAGTAGCTGGGACTACAGGCACCCGCCTCGTCGCCCGGATAGTTTTTTGTATTTTTTAGTAGAGACAGGGTTTCACCGTATTAGCCAGGATGGTCTCGATCTCCTGACCTCATGATCCGCCCGTCTCGGCCTCCCAAAGTGCTGGGATTACAGGCTTGAGCCACCGCGCCCGGCCTGCCTCACAGTTCTTAAGATTGTTTTCTTTGTCTTGACTTTAGATAATCTGATGACTATGTGCTTAGGTGATGATCTTTTTGTGGTGATTTCTCAGTTGTTCTTTGAGCTTCTTGTATTTGGATGTCTACATCTCTAGTGAGACCAGGGAAGTTTTCCTTGATTATTTCCTCAAATAAATTTTCCAAACTTTTAGATTTCTCTTCTTCCTTCGGATTACCAATTATTCTTAGATTTGGCCACTTAAAATAATCCCAAATTTCTTGGAGGCTTTGTTCATTAAAAAAAACTTTTTTTCTTTGTCTTTGTCTAATTGGGTTAATTCAAAAGTCTTGTCTTCGAACTCTGAAGTTCTTTCTTTTACTTGTTTCAGTCTGTTATTGACACTTTCCAGTGCACTTTGTATTTCTTTAAGTGCATCTTTCATTTCCAGAAGTTGTAATTGTTTTTTCTTTATGATATCTGTTTCTCTGGAGAATTTTTAATCCATTATACTGTATGTTTTAAAAGTTCCTTAAGTTGGTTTTCACCTTTCTCTGGCCTCTCCTTCAGTGGCTTAATGATCAACCTTCTGAATTCTTTATCTAGCAATTCAGAGGCTTCTTGGTTTGGATCCCTAGCTGGGGAGCCAATGTGGTCTTTTGGGGATGTTGTAGAACCTTTTTTTGGTCACATTACCAGAATGACTTTTCTGATTTCTTCTCATTTGGGTAAACTACTTCAGTGGAAAAATCTGGAACCCAAGGGCTGCTGTTCAGATTCGTTTGTCCACAGGGTATTCCACACCACCTTCCCCTAGGGATGGGGCTTCCTGAGAGCCAGACTGCAATGATTGTTACTGCTTTTCTGCATCTAGCCACCCAGTGGAGCTCCAGGCTCTGGGCTGGTGCTGAGGAATATCTGCAAAGAGTCCTGTGATGTGGTACATCTTCAGGTCTCCCCGCCATGGATACCAGCACCTGCTCCGGTGGAGGTGGCAGGGGAATGAAGCAGACTCTGTGAAAGTTGTTGGTTGTAGATATGCTTAGCGTGCTGGCTTTCTTGAATGTATGCTAGCAGTGAAGTTGTCATGTGGACAGACTCAGGACCCCTGGGTAGCCAGGACGTTGCAGGCAGTAGTATTAGCTGTTGTCTTCTCCTTCCTTGGAGCAGGGTTATTCTGTCATGAGTTGCTGTAATGGCCTGAGTTGGTTGACCTCCAGTCAGGAGGTGGCACTTTTAAGAGAGCACCAGCTGCAGTTATAGTAGGGAATATAAGCTTGTCCTGAGTTGACCACAGGAAGTACTCTGCTTTCCCAGGTGCTGGGTGGGGCCATAAATCTCCCAAAAGTTTATGTTTTTTTATGATTGGGCTATGGGGACAGGTAGAGAAATACCATCAGGTGGGGCAAGGTTGTGGGGGTCTGAGCTCAGACTCTCCTTGGGCAGGGCTTGCTGTGGCCACTGTGGTGGATGGGGAGTGGTTCTCGAGCCAATGGAGTTATGTTCCCAGGGGAGATTATGGCTGCCTGTATCACCAGGGAATGGGGGAAAGCTGGTAGCAATAGGCCTCACCCAGCTCCTACACAGCTGGTGAGGTCAGTCTTGCTCCTGCTATGCTCCAATAACAGCACCAAGTTTATCTCTAGGCAGCCTGCACGCAGGACCCAGACCTTGCCCCAGGCTATAAGCTTCCCTTCTGAGAAAGCAAGCATTGCGTTCAGCGTTCAGCGTTCTTTCCTCCCTGTCTACCCATAGTGTCAGCTGTGGTTCCTGCACTCCTTTCTGTAGCAGTTCCTGTTCACCCTCCAGATTCTGCTCAAGAGAGTTTGCCCCTGTCAAAATTATTACAAAGTTCATTTGGGAGCTTTTTTCATCCTGTAACCCCTCCCAAATTCTGCTGGCTGCCTTCCCCGAGGGCCCCTGTGAGATAGAGTCAGGGATGGCTTCCCTGGGCTTGAGCTGGAGAATGGGAGTGCCTACAAGGCTCTTCCTGCCACTGCTTCTACATTTATGTTTCACATTGAATCCGTTTCAGCTCCAGGTAAGGTGAAATCTTTCTCCTGTAATCTGGATTTTCAGATTCCCCGTGGGAATATGTGTTCAGAGGCAGGTTTTCCCCTCTTACACTTTGAGGACTCAGTTTTTTACATGTCTTTCAGAATTTGAAGCAGCATGCTATTTACGTCAAAGGATCCGTGAATTCTTTCTGTTTTCCTAGTATGTTCCTGCAGTGATTCTTGCAGCAAAAGTCCACAGTGTGAGTCTCCACATGCTGTTTTGTCTGTTCCACAAATCTGTCTGATTTTAATCAGTTTGACCATAAGGCAAGATTCTCATAAACCGTTTATAACCCTTTACAATTTTCTGTAAATTGTAAAATTTACAGAAAATTCTGTAAACTGTAAAAAAGAGCAGATTAGTGTTTTATGATAATCTTATTGTGCTTTTATTTCAATGTTCAATTTGTGTAAAAACTAAATAATACCCATTTAACTTTAACCAATGTAAGAACAGTAAACTTTTAGAGAAGTTACAGGACAAGGAAAAAGACTGATTTTCTGGAGGTAGGATCTTGGAAGAAGACAAATAAATGGCAGCCAAAGGTTGGTTAGGAAAGCATTCTTCATGTATCATCTCCAGGCCAATAAGAGTCCAAAGTTGTCTTCAGTGGTTAAACTTTTTTCTCTGTAGTAGAAGTGGTGGGTGGCCAGGATACCTTTTGTCTTTGGAAATCTGTTTTGATTTTAGGCAAACAGAGGGAGAGCAGAAAGCTTTCCTGCGTCTGCTTCTTCCTAACTGCCTTCAGCTCAGCAATCCTTCATACTTCAGGGCAGCATGTGCTGGTCTGCCCCAGTGTGGGGTCAGACCGCCTAGGTCCAAGTCACCATTGCACCTCTTGCTAGCTGTGTGTCCCTGGGAAAATAACTTGACCTCTCTGTGGATTTCATTTTCTCACTTGTAAACTGGGATTCATAATCCTGAATCTTCTCTGGAGAGTTGTTTTAGAGATTCAATGAGGTGACACAGAAAGTCTGGGCACACTGCTTGGTATGGAGTAAATACACAGTAGATTAGTTATTCCCATTAATCAAGCAAATTCCTCATTGCTTCTTCCTGCCTGGCTTTTGCTCATGATTTCTTAGACCTGAAGCTTCCCCTTCAGACTCTTGGTGGAGAGATGGCACGCCTCTCCCTGCTGAGCAGCTGTTCAGGTTCCAGTGGCAGATGGCCAGCGTCCTCATGTCATTAGCATCTGACAGCCCTTGTGAACAGCAATGGCCTAGGCCTGCCTTGACCAGTAAGGCCCAAAGCATCAAACCCAGGGCTCCATGGTGGCTCCTGCATGATGGACGGGTCCTGCTGGGGAGGGAGAGGGCTCCCGGTGGCAGGGCCAAGTCGAATTTCTGAGAGTCTTGTTCTCTATGCTGCCAACCTTCCTTCTGGAGGCCTCCCAGCCTTGAGCCTGTCTCATCTTTACCTGTCAAGAGAAATTGATTCAACAAACATATCTGAGCACTTACCACATGCCCAGCCCTATGCTCAGCGCCAAAGACACAAAACCAAAACAATAGTCTGTCTTTGAGTTGCTCACAATCTAGTGAACTCGATGCCTAGACAGCAAGATGGTGAAGATAGTCAGTGATACAAATTTCGTGGAATTATCATAGAAGGAATGGGCACTCCTGCCACATTTAGGGCTGACCCTACTTCCAGCACTGTTCTTGGGAGATCTTAGGTCATTGAGTCCTCACCACGTGGCTCTGATGTAGGTACCAATATCCTCACTTTATGGATGGGGAAGCTGCAACGTGGGGGGATTAATGGCCTGATCAAGGTCACCCAGCCTGAATGATTGTAGTGGGAGTTGAAATTTATGCAGTATGCCTAGATGTGCAAAACCAACACACTTCTATTATTTCTGTTCGAGCTCATCTGGATCTGGGTGAGATTCTTGCTGATGGGACAAACTTAAATGTGTCCTTTAAATGTACTTCTTTCAGCCCTTCACAGTTTAAAACAGTCAATTTGAAGGGCACTCCCTACCTAGCCTCTTTCCTCTCTCTTTCTCCTCCTTCCAAAGGTGCATCTGAGTTTAAGGAAGAACTTACGGCCGCGGCGCGGGCTCCAAGCCTGTAAATCCCTAAATTGTGCTACTATTTGGGGAGGCCGAGACAGGGGAATCACGAGGTTCAGAGATATTCGAGACCTATTCCTTGGCCATACACTTGTGGAAACCTCCTTCGTCTCCTACTTAATAAATATTACAAAAAACTTTAGCCGGTTGCCGTTTTGGTGCCGGCACTTGTCATTGTTCAGCCTACTCTGGTATGGTGATGGAGGCAGTGAGAATGAGAGCGTTGGAGACACGGGGCGGAGCTTGTCAGATTACTGAAGTGAACTTGGAGATTCCGAACTCAGCTGCACTGCGGCAGCGCGCAGGCCGCAGGAGGCGAGGTACCATCTGTTTTAGGGTTTCCGTCTGTCTCAAATAAAAAGAAAAAATAAAATAATATAACTCTCTTTGGACTATGTTAAGTATTGTACACAGATATTCGACACCAGCCAAACCACCACTACCATATGTGTAAGTGATGCCACACATTTGAATTAGTAGTGTATGCTTATGGTATGCTCTTACGAGTGTGTAGTGCCCTTACTCTCCTACACTTTATCAGTTTGTAGCTCTTTACATTCGGATGATTTTCCTTATGTTTGTTGTTGTTTTGAGACAGAGCCTGCTCCCTGTCACCCGGTGTTATGCAGTGTACAAAATCATTGGCTGACTGCCAGCCCTTGAATTTCAGGACTACAGTAGTTCCCTTGCCTCCAGCCTCGCTAAAGTACTGGGACTGTAGGTGCATGCCACCACATCTGGCTAATTTCTTAATATTTTTGTAGAGACCGAGGTCTTTTGATATGGCTGCCCAGGCTGATTTCTTGAAACTTCTGGACTCAAGCAATTATTCCTGCTTGGCTACCAAAGTGCTGGGATAGACACGGTGTGAGTCATTGCACCTGGCCCCCCACGATGACTCCCTTTTTGGTAGCCTGTACAGGCCCCTGGGCACTGATATATCTTGAAAGCTGATCCTATAATAATTTGGGGCTGGTGTCTCAGCACAGAGTCTGGGGCTTTTTTTTTTTTTTTTTTTAATTTACTTTAAGTTCTAGGGTACATGTGCAATAACGTGCAGGTCTTGTTACAATATGTAACTTGTGCCATGTTGGTGTGCTGCACCCCCATCGACTCGCAGCACCCCATCAATCAATCATTTACATCAGGTATAGACTCCCCAGTGGCAATCTCCTCCTCCCCTCCCATGATAGGCCCCAGTGTGTGATGTTCCCCCTTCCCGAGTCCAAGTGATCTCCCAATGGTTCATTTCCCACCTATGAGTGAGAACATGCGTGTTTGCGTTTTCTCTTCTTTGGCGATAGTTGCCTGAGAATGATGGGTTTTCCAGCTGCATCCATGTCCCTACAAAGGACACCGAACTCAAATCCTTTTTATGGCTGCATAGTATTCCATGGTGGTAATATGTGCCACATTTTCTTAATCCAGCTCCTGTCACTGATGGCCATTTGGG
Source organism: Rhinopithecus bieti (assembly GCF_001698545.2). NCBI lineage: Eukaryota > Metazoa > Chordata > Mammalia > Primates > Cercopithecidae > Rhinopithecus > Rhinopithecus bieti. The sequence goes on along the minus strand of NW_016829166.1, from coordinate 1,942,348 downwards.
GTTGATCCAAGTCCTTTGCTATTGTGAAATAGTGCTGCAATAAACATACGTGTGCATGTGTCTTTATAGCAGCATGATTTACAATCCTTTTATAACTCACCTCTCTACCCTACCCCAGCTCTGGGGAGCTGCTGGTCTTCCCAGCCTCAGCCTGGACCTCCATCTGACCCTAGTGGTAGGGACTGCCTTGCTCCTGGTCAGCTCACCCTTATGCACGAGCCCCATGGCAGGCTCCCCAGCTCTCTGTGAGGCTCCCCCAAAAGTCAGTAGGACTGTCTGGACCCCAGACTATCTAGGTCAAGTCAGCTTGTAAGGGGAGTTTAAAAAACCCTTTTTGTCTCCAAAAGTCTGAATTGTTTGATTGTTGTCTCATGACAGGCTCCAGAAAGTCAGCCTTGACTTTCTGATTCAAAGCAGATCAAGGACTTTTCTGTTCTAGGCAGTACCTGCTCATTCTTTTTACTTGAGTGAAATCCCTAACGGCTGAGCTTCTTCAGTGGTATAAAGCAAAGTGGTGAGTGATAAGGGAGAGAAACATCAGGAGACACATCAAAGACACAGCTACCCCGTGGCATGCAGCAGAAGCTGCTGTGCCGTTTGTGTGCATGTGCTGTTCACCATGCCGTAGCCCTCACAGTGTGTGTGACTGTTCTGGGAACAGAGGAGAAGTGGGGTGAAGAGCAGGGAGACCAGGAAAAGGGAACTTCTAACTCTGACTTTTTCATTTCTTGAGACAGGCTCTCGCTCTGTCACTCAGACTGCAGTGCAGCCATGCCGTCATAACTCACTGTAACCTCAAACTCCCGGCACAGCGATAATCCCACCTCACCTTCCTCAGTAGCTGAGAAAGGTGTGTGCCACCATGCCCAGCTAATTAATTTTTTTAAATTTTATTTATTTTATTTTTTTTAGACAGGGGGTCTCATTGTGCTGCCTGGATTGATCTTAAACTCCTAGCCTCAAGCAATCTTTCCACTTCAGCCTCCCAAAACGCTGGGATTACAGGAGGTTTGAGCACCACACCCCGCCCTAGCTTGGTCTTACAGGTAAGGAGTTAAGCCAGTTAATGATGAGAGGGATAGTGTTGGGAGTAAAAGAGGCAGCATGAGAAATGGAAATATGAGAGTACAGGACAATTTGTGGAATGGCATCTGTTCGTTCATTTATTCAAGTGTTTTATCAGAAGGCCATCATTGCTAGGCCTGGGGATGTATTATCCCAGTCATCTCAGCTTTAAACCTAATGAGTTTCCCCCTTTCGCTCCAGAGGGCCACTGGGCAACTCTGTGGATGGTGGTACAGTCATTGTTATGGAGGCCACAGGAGTGGAGAGGGCATGGGGGAAATGATTAGTTTCATTGTGGGCAAGCTGAATTTGTGATGCTGGTGGGCAACAAGACAGACATACCTAGCACATTTCTGATGAAATTGGTCTGGATCTGTGTCTCAGTTGTTTATTTCTGGGTAACAAACCACCTCACAACTCAGTGGTCTAAAGCAAACAATGTTTTATTATCTCTTGTGATTCTGACTGAGCTCAGCTGTGTGGTTCTTCTGTTCCATGTGAGGCCAGTGGCTTGCTTGGGCTGAAGAGGTCCAAGATGATTCATCCACATGCAGCCTAGGAGGGAATGGCTGGAGCTCCACTGGGCCTTTTCTCTCTCTCTCTCTGTCTCCCCCCACACACACACTGCCTCTCTCCCTCCAGTCTTGGGACTTCTCTCCATGTGGTAACTTTTCATGTGACTTTTCACATGGTAGTTAAAAGTTCCTAAAGGCATGTGATCCAAAAAATGAGAAGCAGATGCTGCCAAGCCTCTTAAGTCTGGGCCTGGAATTGGCATAGTAAGATTTCTACCACATTCTCTTGGTTGATGTGAGTCACAGGCTAGCAGAGATTCAGTGTGGGAGAGGACTCTCCAAGACATGAATATCAGAAAGTGTGGTTCCCTGGAGGTCATCTTTGTAGGGTAGCTATATGTAGCTAAACTTGAAAATAGTACTACTCATTCTTTTTTTTATTTTTATTTATTTATTATTTTTTTGAGATGGAGTCTTGCTCCGTCACCAGGTTGGAGTGTAGTGGTACAATCTCGACTCACTGCAACCTCCGCCTCCAGGGTTCAAGTGATTCTCCTGCCTCAGCCTCCCAAGAAACTGGCACTAGCACGCACCACCACACCCAGCTATTTTTTGTATTTTTAGTAGAGACGGGATTTCACCATGTTGGCCAGGATGATGTCGATCTCCTGACCTCATGATCCACTGGCCTTGGCCCTCCCAAAGTGCTGGGATTACGGGCGTGAGTCACTGCACCTGGCCTCCTCATTCTTTGAATCCATCACCAACTATTTCAGAGCTTGTGTCTGGGATAAGCCTGTTAGTAAAGTTGCTTTGATTAGTTTAAATATTCCCTGAACAGGCTCCTCATCTCTGTCTAGTCCATAGGCAACTCAAGTGAATTCCTGATGGTATAATCACAAACAGATCTTTAACTTGGAACCAAAGAGAGGGAGTGTATTAGTCTGTCCCTGCACTGCTATAAAGAAATACCCGAAACTGGATAATTTATAAAGAAAAGAGGTTTAATTGACTCACGGTTCTACAGGCTGCATAGGAAGCATGGCTGGAGAGGCCTCAGGAAACTTACAATCATGGTGGAAGGCAAAGGTGAAGTAGGCACATCTTACATGGCTGGAGGAGGAAGAGAGAAACGGGGGGAGTGCTATACAATTTTAAACAACCAGATCTTGTGAGAACTTACTTGCTATTACAAGACCAGCAAGGGGGAAATCTACCTCCATGAGCCAATTACCTCCCATCAGGCCCCTCCTCCAACACTGGGGATTATAATTCAACATGAGATTTGGGTGGGGAGATAAATCCAAATCATATCAGGGAGTGAATATTCTCAATCTGCAAATGCATTCATTATGCTGTGATGAGGAGAGTAGACCGGGACCCTGTCAGGTCCTCAGAACCTTGGAGAGTGGCTGTCCCATTCAGCTCTACGTAGCTGATGGCTGAATAGTTAATTTTGGAGGGGAAAGAAGAACTCTTTCATGTTCAGTTACTGTCTGTTGTTGGAATTCTATCACATACTTCAGTTTTGGGCTTTGTGGGTTTTTAGGGTCATCTGCAGATATGTATTGAAGTATTTAATAGCATAGGCAGAAAGTAACACAGTCTTTATATTATTAAATACATTATATTATTAATATTATGTGTCTTTGAGAGTTTTAAAATGAGAATTTTCTGTGTATTTCCCATGGTAAAGATGAAATAAAAACTCTCAGTATACTGCAATTATTGCTCAAAAAATAGATAAATATGTACTGCGTGGGAGTTCTTGTCTTCTCTTGCATGTTTTTTAACTTCAGGTTTGGTCCCTGAATCACATTTTCTTGGTATAAGGAGGACCCATCAGCCAATTTAAGAATGGTCCAATTTCTCTAAATTGGCAATATCTCTAGATAGAACAAATACCACACAAACAGTCTTTGAATTTCATGAGCACTCAGAATCGATGCTGGCCATTTTTGTGCTATACTGCCCCATATTTTTTTCATCTATAAAATATGAGTCAAAATTTATCTTCAAGTAATAGTTGGAATAAATGAGCAAGTGAAAAGCACTTTGAACATATATAGCACAAAACAACGGCACCGCTGGTTATTATTACTATTCCTCAAAATAGGTAGTATTTCCGGTCCTATTGTCTACGCTTCTTTCACCTTTCTAAGAGGTGTTGGGAAATTTATTCTTAACACTGAGATTATTAAGGCATAGCTATTATTCCCCTATCTTGTGGCAATAAAGTATGTATTATTTCAGCTATAGCTACCTTATAAAAATGTTCAATTACTTATGTCTTAGCCCGAGTGAACATACATTGTTATGCTACATTCTTTACTATTTGTAAAATAGTTGTCAGCTACAAATGCATTATCCTGCACATTGAAGTTAGTGATGGAAAAATGCTGCTGTCACAGATAATTGGATTGTGAAAATAGATAAATGCTTAGGTGTTTATCTTTAAAATAGGAAGCATTCATCTTGTGATAGTATTGGCTTCCAGTAGCTTTATCTCCATTACATAAGTGCCAGGCAGACAATTACTATCCTGGAAAAGTGTGAGTACTTGTTATTTCATCAGCAGATACACAGTCTTCCCACCAGATGCCATATATGGTCTGAAGTCCTGGACTCCAATCCAACTTCTTCATTTAAACCATTTTAATTTGTATATTTTAAATATAAACAATGATCCAAAATTCAGACACTTCAAAAAGGCATATAATGAAATGTCGCCCTTCCCTCCTCTCCTCCAGCCACACAGGGCCGCACCTTGAAGGCAAATGATATTAATGGTTTCTTGTGTATATCCAAGATATTTTATGCATATATAGACATAGATCTGTATATCTATCTTCCTTATTGCCCCCTGTTATGAACTGAATTTGTATTCCCCAAATTCTTATGCTGAAGCTTTAATCCCCAGTATGTCCTGCATTTGGAGATAGGGCATTTAAGAGATAATTAAGGTAAAGTGAAGTCATGTGGGCGGGCCCTATGCCAATATGATGTCCTTAGGAGGAGATGAAGACAAACACATGCAGAAGGAAACCACGTGAAGATACAAGGAGAAGATGGCCATCTGCAAGTCAAGACAAGAGCCTCCAGGAAAAACCAAACTTGCTGACACCTTGATCTTGGATTTCTAGCTTTCAGAATTGAGAGAAAATTTATGTCGTTTAAGCCACCCAGTCTGTGGTATTTGTTATGGCAGCCCTAGCAGACCAATATGCCTCTGCTATTCTTTTTAGATTTTTACAAATTAGTAGCATACAACACCCACTTTGCTGGACCCCTCTTTTTCACTTACTATATTTTTCACGAAGTACATAAAAGCTTCCCTCTTCATTTATTGTTTTGGATATAGGAATTAATTTTATTGTACGGTTGTAGCGTAACTATCTGACCACTCTCCTATTGATGAACATTTAGAATATTTCCAATATTTTACTACTAGAAATAATACTGTCATAAATAATTTGTATATAAATAATTTTACACATGAGCAAGTATATCCATAGAATCAGTTTCTAAAACTAACACGACTGCATATAAAGACATTTGCAGTAATATTTTGGGTTTAAAAATTTTTAATTTTTTTTTTTATTTTTTGAGATGGAATCCCACACTGTTGCCCAGGCTGGAGTGCAGTGCTGTGATCTCAGCTCATGGCAACCTCTGCCTCCCAGGTTCAAGTGATTCTCCTGCCTCAGCCTCCCGCATAGCTGGGATTACAGGCACCAGCCACCATGCCTGGCTAATTCTTTTGGCATTTTTAGTGGAGATGAGATTTCACCATGTTAGACAGGTTGGTCTTGAACTCCTGACCTCTAGTGATCCACCCACCTCAGCCTCCCAAAGTGCTGGGATTGCAGGCATGAGCCACTGCATCTGGCTTGCAGTAATATTTTGATAGCTATTGCCAAATTGCCCTTCCTGGAGGACATACAGACTTATACTTCCTCCAGAAAGAATGAGAGTGCTTACTTCCTACTTCTCCCACACACAGTTTGTCATTGAACTTTTGATTTTACTAATCTGGTAAAAATTTTACATCTCAGGAAGTATCATTTTGCAATTTTTCATAGTGGTGATGTTGAACATCTTTTCATAAACTTAAAAGACATTTATATTTCATTTTTTGGTTAAGCTTCTTTTTCCACTGGGGTTTTCATCTTTTTTGTATTGTAGATGTTCTTTTTTTTTTTCTTTTTATTTTGAAACAGGGTCTCACTCTGTCACCAAGCCTCGAGTGCAGTGGGGCAATCACAGCTCACTCCAGCCTTGACCTCCCCGGCTCAAGCAATCCTCCCACCTCAGCCTCCTGAGTAGCTGGAACTACAAGTGCACACCATCATGCCTGGCTAATTTTAAAACAATTCTTTGTAGGCATGAGGTCTCACAATGTTGCCCACATTAGTCTTGAACTCCTAGGCTCACGTGATCCTCCTGCCTTGGCCTCCGAAAGTACTGATGTTCTTTATTTGTTAGAAAAATTAGTCATTTTCAGTGATATGAGTTGCAAACATTTCCCCAGTTTGCATTGGTCTTTTGCATTACTTCTGAGGAGGCTGTGTAGAAAATTTTGAGTTTAATATTATCAGCTTTATCAGTCCTTTTTAAAAGAGTGCAATGGCTTCTGACAATAAGCATCCAGAGTGAGGATAAACTTCCTGGGGACCTAGGGCCCCCTGAACTTGCAGCTGATGCCTGAAATGAGGCTCACATCAGACATCAGCTGCAAGTCTAGTCCAGGGGTCCCCAGGCCACCTTCACTCTTAACCAACTGGTTACAAGTTCAGGGTTCCCACAATCCTCTCAAGTTTCATAATTCACTAGAAAGACAAATAGAGCTTGGGAAAGAGCTATACAATTTTAAAAATTACAGTTTTATTATCATAAAAAGATTATGAATAAGAATCAATCAAAAGAAGAGACAGATAGGGAGAGGTCTGGGAGGGTCCTAGATGGGAAGCTTCTGGTGTCCTCTCCCTGCAGAGTTGGGATGCATCATCCTCTGAGCACATTGGTGTGTACAATATGCAGAGTACTGTCAATCAGGATACATGTTGAGCCTCAAGTTCAGAGTTTTTGTTGGGTTTCATTACGTGTGCATGATTAATTGAAACACTAGTCACTTTCTGAACTCAGTCTCCAGTCGCCCCTCTCCCCTCCCTGGAGGTCAGGCTGATATCACTTGGCTCAAATTCCAACCCTCTAATCACATAATTGATCTTTCTGTCAGTGGCCAGCCCCTGTCTCGAGTCATCTCTTAGAAACTATCTAAGAGCCTCCTATGAGTCACCTTATTAGAATAAGCTATCAGGGCATACCATGAATAATAAAGACATTCCTATCACCCAGGAAATTCCAAGAAGTTAGATATTAACTCTCAGGAACCAGGAACCAGGGACAAAGCCCTTTATTATTTTTTCTTTAAACTTCTTTATTCTTTATTACACAGGATACAGACTCTGGATTTGGTATCATACATAGAAACCTCTTCCTTTTCTAAGATTATTACAAAAACAAATTACCCCATGATTTCCTCTAGTACCTGAATGATTCCATTTTTTTCCAATACAAAAGTGTAATTACAGATTCAAATATTTTTCTTTTTCTTTCCTTTTTTCTTTTTTTTTCAAGACAGGGTTTAGCTCTGTTACACAGGATGGAATATAGTGGTGTTATCACAGTTCACTGTAGCATCGAGCTCCTGGGCTCAAGCAATCCTCCCATCTCTGCCTCCTGAGTAGCTGGAACTATAGGCATGTGCCACCATGCCTGGCAAATTTTTAATTTTTTTTGTAGAGATGGGGTCTCCCTATATTGCCCAGGTTGCAAATTGTTTTCTTGAAAATTGTCCCCTAACCATTTGTTGAATAAACTATTTTTCTTCTACTGATTGAAATGCTAACCTTATCCTATAGTAAATGTCTGTGTGTATATGGATCTATTTCTCAACTTTATAATGTGTTCAATTGCATTTTTAAAGGTTTATACCATATTAATTATTATAATTTTATAATTTATTTCAAATTAATATTAATAGTTAATTTCTTAAACTTCTAAAAAACATATTTTTGGAAGTAGATTTAAACTCAAATACCAATTAGAGGTGGTAAGACACAAATGTAGCTGTCAGAGGAGTAGACAGCATCCTATTGATCTGGTTTGTCAGCTGCTTAGCAGCTTAGCATAGGAATTGTTCCAATGAATTCACTTACTTTATTGCCAGAATTGAAGAAAACTTACAAAACTGTGCTCCATTTATTTGTGTTTTATAAGCAGTTATTCAGAATCAAATGGAAAATTTTCACTGCATTGGAAATAGTCTGGCCAGCTCCTCAAATTCCATGGGAGCAGTTTAGGTGTTTGGTCTTCTCAACGGTCAGCTGTTGGATGAGTTGGGCACGTGTTTTCCTCAATGACCACCTCCTGTACATCTTGACCTGGAGCCAAGCTACTTACTTTCTCCCAGCAGAATTAACTGGGCCTCACTCTGTTCTTGACCAAGATGAGTTCAAGTCAGCCAGTGCAACCAGATCCAGTGTAGACAGAATCTGGTTCTTTGATCATCAACGCTGGAAGGAATTATCATCTTCACACTAGTCTTTTCCTTCAGACTGGGCAAAGAACATTTCTGGAATAGACCACATATTTGTGGCTCTCACTGGTAAAAATGTAGCTTTGTAAGCTTGCCTGAAAACAGCATGAATGTCTGATCCTGGCTCAGCTGCACTGCCTAATTTGGGTAGATTTAGAAATTACGCATCAGCAAAAAATGTCCCTGTCTGACAGCTTTGAAGAGAGTAGTGGTTCTCCCAGCACAGATTTTGAGATCTGAGAACGGACAGACTGCCTCCTCAAGTGGGTCCCTGACCCCCGAGTAGCCTAACTGGGAGACACCTCCCAGTAGGGGCTGACTAACACCTCATACATCTGGGTGCCCCTCTGAGACGAAGCTTCCAGAGGAACAATCAGGCAGCAACATCTGCTGTTCTGCAACATTTGCTGTTCTGCAGCCTCCGCTGGTGATACCCAGGCAAACAGGGTCTAGAATGGACCTCCAGCAAATTTCAACAGACCAGCAGCTGAGGGTCCTGACTGTTAAAAGGAAAACTAACAAACAGAAAGGACATCCACATCAAAACCCCTTCTGTATGTCACCACTATTAAAGACCAAAGGTAGATAAAATCACAAAGATGGGGAGAAACCAGAGCAGAAAAGATGAAAATTCTAAAAATCAGAACACCTCTTCTCCTCCAAAGGAATGCAGCTCCTCGCCAGCAATGGAACAAAGCTGGATGGAGAATGACTTTGACGAGTTGAGAGAAGAAATCTTCAGATGATCAGTAATAACAAACTTCTCCGAGCTGAAGGAGGATGTTCAAACCCATCGCAAAGAAGTTAAAAACCTTGAAAAAAGATTAGATGAATGGCTAACTAGAATAACCAGTGTAGAGAAGTCCTTAAATGACCTGATGGAGCTGAAAACCGTGGCACAAGAACTACGTGACGCATGTACAAGCTTCAGTAGCCAGTTTGATCAAGTGGAAGAAAGGGTATCAGTAATTGAAGAGCAAATGAATGAAATGAAGCGAGAAGAGAAGTTTAGAGAAAAAAGAGTAAAAAGACATGAACAAAGCCTCGAAGAAATATGGGACTATGTGAAAAGACCAAATCTATATCTGATTGGTGTACCTGAAAGTGACGAGAAGAATGGAACCAAGTTGGAAAACACTCTTCACGATATTGTCCAGGAGAACTTCCTGGAGCAAGGCAGGCCAACATTCATATTCAGGAAATACAGAGAACGCCACAAAGATACTCCTTGAGAAGAGCAACTCCAAGAAACATAATTGTCAGATTCACCAAGGTTGAAATGAAGGAAAAAATGTTAAGGGCAGCCAGAGAGAAAGGTCGGGTTACCCACAAAGGGAGGCCCTTCAGAATAACAGTGGATCTCTCGGCAGAAACTCTCCAAGCCAGAAGAGAGTGGGGGCCAATATTCAACATTCTCAAAGAAAAGAATTTTCAACCCAGAATTTCATATTCCAGCCAAA
>NW_016829166.1:1902860-1932238 GCF_001698545.2 Rhinopithecus bieti | reverse complement strand
TGCAGAGACACACATAGGCTCAAAATAAAGGGATGGAGGAAGATCTGCCAAGCAAAGGGAAAACAAAAAAAAGCAGGGGTTGCAATACTAGTCTCTGATAAAACAGACTTTAAATCAACAAAGATCAAAGAGACAAAGAAAGCCATTACATAATGGTAAAAGGATCAATTCAACAAAAAGAACTAACTATCCTAAGTATTTATACACTCAATACAGGAGCACCCAGATTCATAAAGCAAGTCCTTAGAGACCTACAAAGAGACTTAGACTCCCACACAATAATAATGGGAGACTTTAACACCCCACTGTCAACATTAGACAGATCAACGAGACAGAAAGTTAACAAGGATATCCAGGAATTGAACTCAACTCTGCACCAAGCAGACCTAATAGACATCTACAGAACTCTCCACCCCAAATCAACAGAATATACATTCTTCTCAGCACCACATCACACTTATTCCAAAATTGACCATGTAGTGGGAAGCAAAGCACTCCTAAGCTAAGCAAATGTAAAAGAACAGAAATTATAACAAACTGTCTCTCAGACCACAGTGCAATCAAACTAGAACTCAGGATTAAGAAACTCACTCAATTTGGCAGACCAAATTGACCTATTCTTAGGACCTCAGTTGCACACTTGAGTCAAGTTAATGTCCATCTTGGGCATCCTCTTTTCAGAGGAAGAAAGAGTAGCTCCACTTCTGCCTGTTCTTCCCCTAGGGGAAAGGGAAGGAGAGGGAAGAACAGCAGCACAAGTGGCTGACAGAGGCAGGGAAAGAACAGCAGAGAGGAAAGAGAGAGAAAGAGAGGGGAAAGAGAAAGAGAGAGAGCAGAGAGCAGAGAGAGAGACAGAGAGGCAGAGAGAGAAAGAGAGAGAGACAAAGAGGGAGTCAAAGAGAGAGAAAGAGGCAGAAAGTCAAAGAGAGAAAGAGAGATAGAAGTAGTAAAGAGAAAACAGTGTAACCTATTCCTTTAAAAGCCAGGGTAAATTTGAAACCTATAATTGATCATTGAAGGTCTTCTGCATGACCCTGTAACACTCCAATACCACCTTGTTGTCAGTATAAACAAGGTTGTAGCCCAAAAGCACTGAGGCCTTCCTATCAAAAATCCTTAACCCAGTAACCTGCAGATGGCCCAAATGCATCTAATCTGTAGCGGCAACTGCTTTGCTAGCAGAAGAAAGTAGAAAAATAGCTTTTAGAGGAAATCTCATCGTGAGTACACCTCACAAGTTCGGAACTATCCTAAGTCAAAAAAAAAAAAAAAAAAAAAAAAAAAAAAAAAAAAAAAAAAAAAGCAAACATGTAGCTTACTAACTCAAAAATCTTACAGTGTGGGGCCATTTTCTCTTAGAAAAAGATGATTTAACATTAACCACTGATAATTCTCTTAACCCAGCAGGTTTCCTAACAGGGGATCTAAATCTTAATTAACTACCACACTAAGGTCTGACCAGACCCAGGAGGAACTCCCTTTAGGACAGTTCCCGGGAGGATAGATGGTTCCTCCCAGGTGACTGAGGGAAAAAGACACAATAGGTATTCAGTAATTGATAGGGAAACTCTTGTAAAAGCAGAATTAGGAAAATTGCCTAATAATTGGTCTACTCAAATGTGTGAGCTGTTTCCACTCGGCCAAGCCTTAAAGTACTTACAGAACCAGGAAGGAACCATCTATACCAATTCTAAGTTAATTTGGATTAAACAAGGTCTTATTAACAGCAAAGGATAATTGAAATCCCAAACTTACAGGGTTTTCAACAAAAGTAAAGTTTGCTAAAAGTTAACAGTGTAACATGTTATATCTCTCTGCTGTATCCCAAAGTCTGGCACCTCGTGGCTCAGCCCCCAAGGGCCATCCAGCTTCCATCTCCTAACACTAAGTTCACTTTGTTTCTCCACAACAGTGAGGAAACTTAGCGTTCCTCAGAGACCTGAAGGGATGCAGTGAGCATAAAGAATTTTCAAGAGCTTATCAGTCAGTCAGCCCTTGTTCATACCTGAGTGGATGTGTGGTGGTATTGTGGTGAACCTTTACTGGACACTCTGCCAAATAACTGGAGTGACACTTGTGCTTTAGTCCAATTGGCTATCCCTTTCACCCTGGCATTTCATCAACCAGCGGAAGGAAAAATAAGACATCGTAAAGCTAGAGAAGCCCCTTATGGGTCTTTCAAATCTCATGTCTATTTAGACACAGTTAGAGTCCCATAGGGAATACCAGATCAATTTAAAGCTTGAAATGAAATAGCTACAGGATTTGAGTCAATAGTTTGGTGGGTGACAGTTAATAAAAATGTAGATTGAATAAACTACATCTACTACAACCAACAGCGATGTATTAACTACACCAGAGATGCTGTTAAAGAAATAGCTGTACAATTAGGGGCTACTAGCCAGATGGCTTGGGAAAATAGGATAGCCTTAGACATGGTATTAGCAGAAAGAAGAGGAGTTTGCATCATGATTCAAACTCAATGTTGCACTTTCATCCCAAACAACACTGCCCCTAATGGAAGTATAACAAAGGTATTGCAAGGTCTGACTGCTCTGTCCAATGAGTTAGCCAGCAACTCAGGGGTAAATGACCCCTTTACAGGATGGCTAGAAAAGTAGTTCAGTAAACGGAAAGGAGTAATAGCCTCAATTCTCATTTCCCTCACAACTGTAATAGGATTACTTATTCTTGTCGGGTGCTGTGTCATACCATGCATCTGTAAGTTGGTGGAGAGGCTCATAGAAATGGCACTTACTAAAACTTCCCTTAACTATCCTTCACCTTATCCAAAGAAGCTTCTTCTTTTGGAAAATCCAGCAGAACAAATAAGCCAAGACATGTTTTAAAAGTTTGAAGAGCAAAATCTGTAAGGAAATGCAAGAGGAGGGATTGTTAGATATATGTTCTAAATTTCTCTTCAAAGAATCAATATGTCAGTATGTTTAATTCTTTGCCTCCTACTTTTAAACTTAACTTCCTCATAAAGCAACCTTTTTCGATTACCTGCTCCACCCTGGCTCATTCTGATTACCTGCTACCTGCCCTGCTCTGACTAATTCTTCACCCTGCATAACCATTTTTTTTCCTTCCAAAGCACTCACCCCGTCACTCTCTTTAGCCAATTGGAATGAGTTTAGCCTGTGTGGTCTAACCCTAGCCAATAGGGGAATGATACAGCAGCAGGGGCCACGTGCGTCAGGGATGAGGACTTCTTCCCCTCCCTTGTCCAAGTGTGCATTCGCCACTGCTCCATCTGTAAGGTGCACCCTTATATAGAAGCACCTTGCCTTGCTGAGAATTAAAAGAAAATTTTATATTTGAGTGCTATTTATTTTACAGCACTGAAACTTTATATATAACATGAGTCTTATTTGTATATGCATATATTTATTTTTATCAGACATTCATTCACTGCCAAACACCTACTATAAGTCAGGCAGCATGTGTTGGAGACAGAGGGGTAGTAAGACAGATGGGAAATCAGGCTTCCCAAACCTTGGATCAATTTGGGTAAATTAATGGGGACTAGGCATTTAGAAAACAACCCCTATTGTATTTTATGGGAAGAACTGAGTTGGTAGTGTTATAAATAAAGTTTCGGTGCCACGAAAGAAATTGCGCTCAAATATAAAATCTTCTTTTTAATTCTCAGCAAGGCAAGTTACTTCTACAGATGGGTGCACCCTTACAGATGGAGCAATGGTGAGTGCACAATTAGACAAGGGAGGGAAAGGAGTTCTCATCTCTGATGTACGTGGTCCCTGCTGCTGTGTCGTTCCCCTATTGGCTAGGGTTAGACCGCACAGGCTAAACTAATTCCAACTGGCTAATTTAAAGAGAGCGACAGGGTGAGTGCTTTGGTGGGAAAAATGGTTATGACAGAGCGGATAATCGGAATGAGTCAGGATGGAGTAGGTAATTGGAATGAGTCAGGGTGGAGCAGGTAATTGGAATGAGTTAGGGTGGAGCAGGTAATCGAAAAAGATTGCTCTACGAGGAAGTTAAGTTTAAAAGTAGGAGGCAAAGAATTGAACATACTGACATATTGATTATTTGAAAAGAAATTTAGAACTCATATCTAACAGTAGGACTCCAGGTGTAAAATAATCCATGAGAACACATGAATATTTGATGCTTTTATTTCTCACTGTGTTCCAGAAAGGATGTGAGGGAGCTTAAATTTTTTACTGACATGAAAACACCCAGTAAAGTAGTATATGCACAACTAAAAATATCAACGAAATTCTATTATACATTAAACTAATAATAATGGATGCTATGCATTTGAATATCCACTTTCCTGTGGCAGGATGGTTTGTAAAATATGAAGTCTTTTTTTGCTAGCTCATGCATTGAAAATCCAATGTTCTTGGCTTATATATTCAAAAGGAAAGGCCCAGTTGTGATGCGGAAAGGAGAACAGATGGGTGGAGTGAATATTGTTGCAGCGCTCACTGGTATCCCCTCTTCTGGGCAGAGGCACCCATTTCCCCAGCAACTGCAAACAGCAGGTATCTCTCAGCTGGGTCCGTCGTCAGAAACTGCCCTCAGCCACAGGGAACTGATTAGGCATCAACCCCTTCCACAAGGTAAGGCCTCACCCCCTTCCTCCAAGAAGTGGCTTGTGGCCAATGACTGGGCAATGTGGGGATATAAAAGCCCAGTCTCCTTGTCTCAGTTTGGGCCAACTCTGAAGGGCCATCCGAGTTGGAGACGATCTGTGGGGAGGGGGAAATAACCTAGTCACATGATCCCTTTAAAAGCAGTTTTCTCCTTCTGGCTACAGATAAGGGAGTTAAGTTTGAAGCCCACGGAAGATTTGATGCAGGCTTGCTGGCTTGAAAATGGAGGGGTTCATGTGTAAGGATGTGGGTGACCTCCCAGTTAAAGGCCAGCAAGGAAACCAGGACTACAGTCTCACAACCAAAAAGAATTGGATTCTGCCAACAACAGGAACAAGCTTGGAAGTGGATTTTCCCCCAGAGCCTCCAGAGGACTTTGCCCCCTGAGCAGCGAAGCCAGCCGTGCTGTGCAGAACCTCTGACCTACAGAACTCTGTGCTAACAAATGAGTGTTGTTTTAGTCTGCTAAGTTTGTGGCAGTTTGTTACACAGTAATCAAAAATTAATGTAGAGGGGGAAAATGAAATAGAAGGAGCTCAGATAAGCTCCTCCCCACCACCACAAGCTGCATTTAAGTGGATCACATCAGCTCCAGGAGGAAATCAGGGAAGGTATGTTCTGAATGTGATTAAAATGGAAATTTCACTGCATTTGATTAAATATATCTGAGGCTAGGTTGAGTTTTCAAACTAAAGACAGAATGGGGGGGGGCTCAAGTTAAAAATTGGTAAAATGAAGTTACATTTTTATGCTTTTGAATCTATGACCTGTGAAATTTATGCTCACTGTTATTGGTTGCTAAAAGTGGTTAAGACTGTCCTTGCCTACAATTTCCACGGGACAACACACATTCATTTTGCTTTGTTGCAGACGACTCATGTGCATTTTCCCTTGTGCCTGGATCTTCATTGGAACATGGATTAAGAGACTCGAAGGGAAACATCTACCAATTACAACACATGAAGCTTCACATAAGTTTTTGGATCCTGATCCAAAAAACTGTCAGGAAAACAAATTATGAGGTAATGGAGAAATTTGAACCTGGTTGAATATTTTATAATCTTAAAATGATACACACACACACAGACACACATACAGATACGGATATATACATACACAACGAAAGGCTTGTAGGTGAAATAATGTAATGTCTGTGATTTTCTTCCAAATAATCAGAGGTGGAGGTGGGGGATTGGTGGGTTTATAGATGAATTGATCATGGGTTGATGATTGTTGAATCTGGGGTGGTGGGTTCCTGGAGAGACATTGTATTTGTTCATTATGACAAATATGTATTTTTAAAATTTGGTATATATGAAACTTTTCGCTAACAAAAAAAGAAGCCCATTTTGGTTTTTTCTGATTTTGATGCCTGAAGCCACAGCCAGGCCATGCCCTGCTGGGCACTAGAGTCCCTCAGCAGAGGCCCCTCCTCACCGAGCAGGAGCTATTCAAGGCACAAAAGGCCCTGCCGTCAGCTCCCTTCATTTCTGTCAAGGTTTATTCGCAAAATTCCTACTGCTCTTCTTTTATATCATCTCTTTTCTATTTCTAAACTCCATTTTATGCTTTTTCTAATTATTCCCAAGAAAGAAGAAACTTGATATCCGCATATGTTGAGACTAAAGATTGCATTGCCGAAAGGGCATACAGAAATAACCCAAAGATAGAATTCTTTCCAAGGAAAGTAGCTGGGAAAGGACTTCTGCCTTATGTTTCTTTAAAGTAAGGTTATTTAACATAGGTCTGAGGAAAGCATAGTGGGCCACATTTTGTTTTCCTGCTGATTGCATTTGAACTGAGAAACAAAAGTAAATAAAATGAAAAGTAAGCTCCTTGAAAATATAAATTTAATTTGTTAGACCCTATTGGAGCAGGGCAAAGGAAAAGTCTTTATTATGTAGTTTATTTCCAGTTGATTAACTGTAAAATAGCTAAAGTTTAACCAGAAACCTAAAACTCCTATGTAGTTTGAAATATCTGTGTTCTAAGATAGAGCCATTAGCAAGGAAGGCCTTCTTAGTACTGAAAAAACAGCAAGAACTGTCCCTTACAATAGCATCAAAAAGAATGGAATACTTGGGTATATTTTTAACAAAAGAAGTACAAAACTTAAATGCTCTGAAGACTACAAAACATTGTTAAAGAAGACCTAAATAAATAAATAGACACCTCATGTTCCAGAATCAGAACACCTAATATTGCTAAGATGGCAACACTCCCCATAATGATCTGTAGAGTTATTTAGTGCAATCTCCATCAAAATTCCAGCTGGGTTCTTTGTAGACATTGATAAAATCATCCTAAAATTCATATGGAAATGCAAGAGACTCAGAATCGCCAAAATAATCTTGAAAGAGAAGAACAAAGTTGGAAGACTCAATTTCCTGATATCAAAACTTACCATAAAGCTATAGTAATCAAGATAGTGTGTTAGTAGCATAAGGAATGACATATAGACCAATGGAATACAATTGAGAGTCCAGAAATAAACCTTCAAATTTTCAGTCAATTGATTTTCAACAAGGGTGCCTAGATAACTCAATGGGGAAAAGAATAGTTTTTTCAATAAATGGTTCTGGGACAGTTGGATATCCACATGTAAAAGAATTAAATGGATGCCTTACCTCACACCATATACAAAAATTAACTCAAAATGGATCAAAGTCTAACTGTAAAAGCTAAAACTATAACATTTGTTAAAAACAATAGATGTAAATCTTCGTGACCTTGGATTAGGCAATAGTTTCTTAGATATGGCACCTAAAGCACAAGTAGCCAAAGAAAATATAGACAAATTGGGCTTCATAAAAATAAAAAACTTTTGTGGTTCAAAGGAGACCATCAAGAAAGTAAAAAAAGGGCTGGGCACAGTGGTTCATGCCTGTGGCCCATACTACTCAGGAGGCTGAGGCAGAAGGATTACTTGAGTCCGGGAGTTTGAGGCTGCAGTGAGCTACAGTTGTGCCACTATACTCCAGCCTGGGCAACAGAGCAAGGCCCTGTCTCAGAAAAAAAAAAAAAAAAAAAAAAGACAACCCATAGAATGGGAGAAAATATTTGCACATTGATATTTAGAACATATAAATAACTGTTAAATATCTAGGATATACAAATAATTATAAAAAGACATACAACCCAATTAAAAAATGGGCAATGGATCTAATAGACATGCACCAAGGAAAATATGCAAATTACCAATAAGTGCATAAAAAGATGCTCAGTATCATTAGCTATCAGAGAAATGCAAATCAAAAGCACAATGAGATACCACTTCACTCACACTAGGATAGCTCTAAGCAGAAATACATATAATAAAATGCGTTGGCTAGGATAAAGAGAACTGGAGTCTTCATATATCATTAGTGGGAATATAAAATGGTGCAGCCGCTGTGGAAAACAGATTGGCAGTTCCTCAAATGGTCAAATATAGAATTACCATATGGTCTAGCTATTCTACTCCTAGGAAAATACCCAAGAGAAGTGAAGACATATGTCTACATAAAAACTTGTAGATGAATGTTCACAGTAGCATTATTCATAGCCTGGGGACTAGATGACTACTTATAAGATGGCTCACTTGTAGGGCTGGCACATTGGTGCTGGCTGTTGGCTGGGAGTGCAGCTGGGGCTATGGGCCTGAGGACCTGGGTGTCCTCTCCATGGACCTCTCCATGAGCTGTTGAGCTTCCTCCCAGCAGGATGACTGGGCGCTGAGAAGGAGGAACATCCCAGGAGACAGCAAGTAGAAGCTGCTGGTTTCTTCAAGTCTGGGTCCAGAAACTGGTACCATAACTTCTGTTGCACTTTATTGGGTAAAGCAGTCACAGAGCCTAGATTCAAGGATGGGGACAATGGACCCCAGCTCTTGATGGAAGAAGTGTTAAAATTTTGATGACATGTTTTGTAACTTTCACACCCCATGGTGATTTTCAGAGCTGGGATTGAATCTAGTTATGTCTGACTTCAGAGATCAAAATCTTAAAAATTCTGCTTTGCATTTCAAGTAGGAGGGGTGAGAGACCCTGGGATGGAATAATGAACAGGCTATTTCAAATAGAATTCATTGGTATTGAAACGGGTGGTTGTTATGGCTACGCTACCCTGCTCATAAACCAGATCATTTTGAAAAAAGTGCTTGCAGTATTTATGGCAAATTTCAATGATGTCACTTTAATGCTGAGTTTCTGGAGGTGAGAAGGCTGCTTACATCAGAGATGAGGCTATTAAAGAACAAACAGGAGATAGGCTTGTTTTCCTTTTAGCAACAGATCTGTGGCTAGGGGTTGCCATTAGCGGAAAAAGCTCTGTCTTTGCTTTGGTTTAGGCAGAGAAGAGCATTCTCTTTACTGCCTTAACTCAACACCAGGTAACTCAGCAGGACTTTAATCCTTGGGCTACAATCAAGCCACTCAAAACCCCATTATTCCACCTGACAGATGGGCATGTGTCAGCATGATTCAAACTTGGTAGCACATCAAAATGGGGAGTCAGGGCTTCATTCAGCCGTTGGCGTTAAGATGCAAATAGAATCCAGCCTCTTTTTTTCTTCTATTCTGTCAGTGTTCCCCAAAGTTGCTGCCCACAGGATGGGGAAATTCCAGCCATCGCCTACATTTGATTTAGAGATCTTGGATTTTGATACCCTAGAGATGAAGATGTGCATAAGTCACAGCTGCTAAAAGATGGGTCTAAGAGAATACAATGTGGCAAATAGGATCTTGTTGCCTGGATAATAAGAGATGTTCCTGAGTGAACCTGTGTGGAGGGACTGCAGCCTTACCATGGAAGTGGCCTAGGGAGTAGGTCCAGGGATGCGCTATCTTCCAATGGTACCCATTAATAAGGAGAACATAGTCATCTTTGCTAACCATAAAGCTTATTTTCTAGAATAAGGCATCCTTACTGGGATTTCCAAAAGCCATGATCCTGGAACCACACTGGGATGACCCTCTCCCAATGCAGCACGGCACAGGCTGTATCTATCCAGATGCTTCCTCCAGGTCCTCATCCTTGGAGTGGTCCAGCTTAAAGTGCTCTGTGAGGATAATTTGCAGAGTGGCTACAGTCTTTGGGAGAAGGATGACTGTCTACAGACAGTTCTATTACGGTAATAATCAAGTAAACTACTTTATGGGATGACTGCAAGGGTCCCTAGGACTAGGAAGGACGAGGAACCTGGCATAGGACAGAACTGTCTGTCAGAGGGCCCTGTGACAAGGCTTTTCCTTCTACCGTGCCCTGTTCTGAGTGACCAGAGAACTACCAAGGAATATTCCCAGAGTCTGTACCTGGCAGAGCTGATGGTGCAATTCGCTGCAGACTTGCACAGGCTGTAACTCTTCCACCTCTAATGGACCAGATGCCATTAGTGCCATCGATCTCTGGCCAGGATGCAGACTGAACCCCTCCCTGGCTGATTTATGAGAAAGGTACTGAGACAACAGCATCGACAGACTGGCTCCTGGGGTGTGGTCCAGGCTGTGGCTGGAATCCTTTCAATACCAGCCTTTCATCAGGAGCAAAGACCTCAGAAGTGAAGAAGAAGAAAAAAGCAGAGAAGTCGAGGCCGACAATTTGTCATCAGTTGGCGGTCTAAGGCAGCGTAGGTAGAAAAAGCAGCCTGGAGGTTTAGGAGCACAAAGCTGGTAGAATGAGGACCATCAGGAGAGCAAAGGTTTAGGTGAGCAGCTCATCTGGAGAAGTCAGGGTCAAGAGTAAAAGCTTAAAGGCATCTGGTGGCCTCTGCCTTCCCACTCCTTGCAGATGGAACTTGCCTGTCATTTTCAGATCCAGCCCTGCAGAGTTCCTGTGTCAGCCCTCACTGAGAAGACAGTATTTCAGCAGTCATCTCAGCCCCTGACCCAGGGGATTTAGAATTAAGTCAGTGATCTGGGATACAGAGGCCTGGTCACAGTGGGCAGGCTCCCTCTTCTCTTTCAGGTATGATTCTCTTTTGCTGCTCTGCTGGCCCGAGCCCCAGAAGAGGTATGCTATGTGCTGCCAAATTGGCCTTCTACATGACTTTGTGCCTTCTTTCTAATCTTGTCTGATTATGCTACCCAAGGCCTCTGAATCGTACCCTATGGGGGTTTGTAACTTGCTGCCTCCCATCAGCCTCCCATCTCCAGGCATTCATAGATCCCTGGGGGGCCCTGTGGTGGTAAGAGGTGTGTGCTGACTGTTACCCCCTGCCTGACTGGCAGCTGGATTGCAGCCTGCAAGACCCTGAGCTGAGGACCCAGCCTGCTGTGACCAGGCCTCTATATCCCAGATCACTGACTTAATTCTAAACCCCCCAAGTCAGAGGCTGAGATTGTTGCTGAAATGCTGTCTGCTCAGCAACGACTGACGTGGGAACTCTGCCCCGGGCTGGATCTGAAGGTGACAGACAAGCCCCACCTTCCACAGACTCCAGACCCATGGACGCTGTGAGATCATAAACACAGGTTGTTTTAAGCTGGTAAATATCTGATAATTTGTTACCCAGCAATAGAAAAAGAACCACCATGTTTGAGCTTTCTGCTGCCTCCTCTGGCCAGGCTATCTTGTTTGTGTGTGACCTGGTCCCCCCAGTGTCATGTTCTATCCTTCCAGGGCAGAATGTCCTTCCAGCAGCTGCTCTGGAGTCTGGCTGGCAGGACTTGCACACCTCAGTGGGTGAGCTCCGCTTCAGACGGAGGACCCTGCTTCCCAGGCTGCCTTCCCCTCTGTTTGGGCTGAGATGAGACCCAGAGCATGACAATGTCCTCAGAGGAATGTAGCAACTCATCCCCTAGTGGTTTCAGGACCACAATAAGAAACCATGTTTAGCTCTCCGAGCCTCCTGCCGGTGTTGCTCTTGCCACCCAACTTCTAAACGAATTGAGAAAAGACAAAGGAGTTGGCAGACAGAGACCAACCTGGCAGCTTTCCTACTGGTGAGGATGGCATGTGAGGAGGAGGGTTAGATCTACAGGCATGGGGGCTTCCGATCACAGCAGCCCAGCAACAGGCAGGCCCAGGCCCCGGCACGGGGAACGTGGAGCAGAAGGTGGGCTTCCTGCAGTGGGACTGCTCGCAAGCAGATGGAGACAGCAAGGGGTGGGTACACGAGGCTCTCCCTCATGGCAGAGGCCACTCCACTTTTGCTGAGCAGAAGTGAGGAAGACCAGAGGCCAGAATGGCCCGTTTGTTAAGCTTGTTTCTGCGTGGAGGAAAATACCGGGAGCAAAGAGGCATCTCCCCTGACTGCCACTATTGGTAAAGGGGAGAAGCCTCAGAGACGCCAAGTCCTCTCTGGCTAACCTTGCAAAGCTGGGACAAACCATCCCACTGGCAGCTCAGCTGACAGGCTGGGCATCTTCAGTTCCAGCCAGAGTGGAGGCAAAGCCAAAATGGCCACAAAACACACCAGTGGATACACTCACTGAGCACATAGTTCTTAACCTAATTGAGCTGTTTGGTCAGAGATTTCCTGGTGAGGGGAATGTCTATTAGTTACACAGTATCAATTCTTAAAAAAAAATTGTGGTAACACATATGTTATTTTATATGACATAAAATTTAGTGTTTAGCCGTTTTAAGTGTACAGTTTAGTGACAATAAATACATTCACATTCTTGTGCAAACATCACCACTATTCATCTCCAGAACTTTTTCATCTTCCCGAAGTAAAACTGTATCCATTCAACACCAACTCTGTGTTCCTTCCTCTAGCCCCTGATTACCACCAATCTACTTTCTGTCTCTAGGAATTTGACTACTCATATGTCTGAGTCAGTTCAGGCTGCTATATAACAAAAACACTATAGATTAGGTAGCTTGAACAACAAATACTTATTTTCACAGTTCAGGATCCGCCCCACCTGCATTCATAGGTACCAAATATAGAGTAGACTTTCACAGGATTCAGGCTATCTGGCCAGTACATGTGGTAAAATTGCACACTGTCAATATTGCCCCCTTGAGCTGAGCATCGGATGCAGTGTTGGACTTGCGTTTAGAGGCCATTTTATATGAAAAATTTGAACCTGTATCAACAAAATCACCTTCAGGATGGCAAGATGCTCACCAGGTGGGCTGCCCCAGATGCTGAGACTGTCCTCGAAGACAGCAGAGCCCTAGCTCCACTCCCTGCTCGTGCCAAGGCACAGGCCCACTGGGTGCAGGAGGTGGGTGGCAGGTGCTGTGACATGGTCTTTTCTCACTCTCTGCAGGTCAGAATGGGTTTAATTTGCATATTCACTCTTAAAGGGCATATAATGTGGCTCCACTCTCAGCCACAGGCAGCTGGTGGCAGCTGGTTTTCCTGCTGGTTCCAGAGTCTCTCCTGGTCTATCACTGCCTTGCTCCTCTTCGGCCCCATTGGCTGGGAGCACCTTTGCTTTCTGATCTCAGTGTGGCTTTTGGCCTTGGTTCCCCTCCTGGATGAACAGCTCCCAGTGATTTGGCTTCTGGATTGTCCGGGCTGTTTAGCCCGTACGTTGTGGTCTTTTGCGGCGTGGTTTGCTCTGGGGTTAACTGTTCAGCTTGGACTCGTGGACTTTGGGGTTCAAGTTCAAAATGAAGTGCCTTGTCCCCACCTCAGAGTGTTCCAGGCCACCTCTTAGCAGGCGCCCTCTCCATCGGAGGGCCAGGTCAGACACTGGAAAGCTCTCGTTCTTCTGGAATCTGCTTACTAGTTTGGTCCTGGTTATTGCTTCGAATGTCAGGTCTGCGGCTGGGTTGCTCTTGCTCTGGGATATCCTGGTTCCACTCGCGTGAGGAAGGAAGTTTTCCATATCGCTTCGGAAACATCTTCTGGGATCTGGGTTTTTCTGTGTACTCTGATGGAGTGTTGGAGCAGTGCATGAGGTTCATTTCCTGAACATCTCTGTGCGCCGTTGCTACTCTCCATGCTTTCCCTGCCCAATGGAGGACGGCTCATCATCACAACTCCAGGAGCGTGGCGTTAATATCTCCCCACTGTGGTCAGTGGAAACAGATCCAGACAGCTCAAGCAACTGGCCCAGGGGCTCACAGCTGGTGACCAGCAAATCCTGTTCTGCCTGATTCCAAAATTCATACCTTAACACTCCACCACACAGTGCCCAGCAAAATCCTAAAAGTGGGTAAATCTTATTTCAGTTTCTTTCAGCATCTTTCATCCCTCTACACTCCATCCATAAAGCCACAGCTCAATACGGTACCACATGTTGTCCCGGGCTCTTGGGCAGAATCCTAAACTATAGTTTATTCCTTAATTTCTCCCCTCATTCTCAAATAATTTGCCCTGAGGCCATCTCAGCAGGCTTGGCACTGGGCTGAATAATTTATAGGGAAAAATGACTGCAATGTTAGTAGGAATCTGTGTTTCCATACTCTTTGCTTCTGTTAAAATGTTTGCACTTTAACGAAACTCTAGCTCAGAGGACCAATGGTAGGAATTTGAAATGTGTTGTAACCCTGGAATGGCAAATATTTTTGGATAGGTGTTGCAGCCTGAACTGTGTTCCCCCAAAATGTGTATGTTGAGGTCCTAATTCCCAGTACCTCAAAATGTGGCTATATTTGTATTTAAAGAGGTAATTAAGTTAAAACAATTAAAGCACTAATCCACTATGACTGGTGTCCTATAAGAGAGTATTACGACACAATTGGCACAGAAGGAAGATGATATGAAGACATAGGGAGAAAAAATGGCTATCGCTAAGCCAACTCCAGAAATGGCCATCTCCAAGCTTAGAGAGAGAGAGAGGCGTCAGAAGAAACCAACCCTGCTGACACCCTGATCTTGGACTTCCCAGCTTCCAGGACTGTGAAAATATAAGTTTCTGTTGTTTAAGCCAAGTCTGCAGTCCTTTGTTACGACAGCCCTAGCAAACTAATACAATAGGCCTTGTCAGTATACCGCAAATATCAAGTCATGCGGCAGAGGCTAATGCATATGGGTGGGAACCGTAAGCTCCAGCGATCCCTTGGCGGGGAGGGGAAAGGCACCAGCTCCTTCTTGGCTTCCCACCACTAAGTGCTATAAGGAGCCGAGAAGAGCTTTGTGGTCAGCACATCTAAGCACTTTGATGGGATATATGAGATCAGAGACATCGTAATCACCTTCCAGGAGCCAGACAGAAAGGCAGGGTGATGGAGTGGTAGGAACAGCTTGGAGCCAGGCCTATGTAAATCCAGGATCTGCCATTTGTGCTACACAACCAGGAACAGGTGAGCACCCTCTCTGGGCTGTGGTTTCCTACAACAGGAATAACAATGCCGATCTCACAGGGCTGCAAGGGTTATGGGGGTGTTCCACATTATTAGGAACACACGTCCTTCAGGAGCAATCAGGAAATGAAATCCCATGAAGTGCAAAATGGGCTGGGTGTGGTAGCTCACGCCTGTAGTCCCAGCGCTTCGGGAGGTCCAGGCAGGAGGATCACTTGAGGCCAGGGGAGTTCAAAACTAGCCCCAGCAACACAGTAAGACCCTGTCTCTACAGAAAAAAATTAAAAATTAGCCAGGCATGATGGTGTATACATGTAATCTTAGCGACTTGGAAGGCTGAGGTGAGAGGCTGTCTTGAGTCCAGGAGTTTAAGGTTGCAGTGGGCCATGATTGTGCCACTGCACTCCAGCCTGGGCAACAAAGACCCCATCTCAAAACAAAAAAAGTGCAAAATGGCAGAGTGACCCTATGGCTGTCTTTCCTTATTCCCAGATTAAGATAATTCACTGTGGCTGGCACCTGGCTTTTTGCTCACATCTCAGCCATACGTCCCAGGGTCAGGAGGTGCAGGCCTGGCTCTCCTTTTCCAGAGCCGTAATTTAGGACTTGTCCAGTCTGGGCCTCATTTTCACCCTATCAGTCACACATAGGCCCGGAGAGGCAACTCTGACCTAGACAACAGCAAAGTTAATAAAAGATACGAGAATAAGCCCTTTGTGACTACTATGATGGGGAGGAAGCAATGCTTGCTCTTTTCAGCCCAACATACACTAAGAACCAGACCAAGCATAAGTCTGTTAGCCAGGAATGGCCTACTGCCATTGTCACCACTGCTGGGCCATGTGGCCTGGCAGGGGGGAGCAAGCTGACTTCAGGTGAGGTCTGGTGAGAATTCCCAGGTCGCAGCACGCAGGAGACTCCAGGGCCAGCCACCCACTGGGGGCTCCAGTTGCATTTGCCTCTCGGCAAAGAATTGATATGAGCCATAGCAGGTCATAGGCATGGAGGACCCTGGATGGGTGACTTTGTCTGAGCCTCAGAGGGTGACCCACCCTCATCCTCAAAGAAGAAAAGCTGATTGGCAAAAACAAAAAGAAACAAACAAAAACCAACAGTGGAGAGCACATCTTTTCCAACAGACAGAGCCAACCCGAGGGAACACAGAACCTTGAAGCTCAGCAACAGAGTCTCAGGGAGCTGGTAGGGAAGGCAGTCGGGAGACAGCCCTTTGCTGGCAGTAGTGGGAAGACACATGGGCACTGCGGAGGAGGCAGAAGTGCTGGCAGAGAAAGAGCGACAGGGCTTCAAGGAGCTTCAGTAATTTAGTGAACAGGTGGACATCAGGCAGGAAGCAAGCACAGAAAGTCCAAAATGTCCTTGAATTCAGGAAAGTCCCCAGGCCAGTCTGATTTCACTAAACCAACGCTTCCATCGCCCCCATCAGTGAATTATTTAAGAAGCTATTTCCAAAGTGTGGCAGCATGGACATTATGTTGAGTGGAAGAAGCCAGATAAAGGAGTAGTTTTTCTATAATTCCACTTACGTAAAATTCAAGAAGAGACAAAACCAGTTTATGCTGGTAGAAATCTGAACAGTTATTTTCTAGCTAGGGAGGGGAGCTGTTGCAGGGGATTGACTGGAACAGGAAATAGAGAGTATTCTGAGGTGATGAAAAAGTTTTCTATCTTGATTGGGTGGTAGTTGCTTGGGTACAAAACTCAATGAACAGTACAGTTGAAATCTATGCATTTTATTGATTTAAATTGTACTCCGATAAAATTAACTGATATACACACACACGCACTTACTTCCAAGTACCTGCTATGTATAATTCATTGTGATAAGTGTCTACAAGTTACAAGCAAATCAAAATAGAACCTGCCCTAAGAAAGTTTACAAAGAATAATAGTAGAGACAAGATAAAAGACACGGTCCACAAGTCATAGTTCAAGACAGATAGTGATAGCGTCCCCAAGAGAAATAGCTATAAAGTGACATCAGTAGCCAGAGGAAGGAAGAAGACCTCTGGCTGGAGGGACTCGTTTGGCTTCATAGAGGAGGCAGCACTTGAGCTGGGCCTTGAACGAGGTGGGCAAGAACATTCCAGGTAGAAGAAAGAGCAAAATAAAGGCAGAGTGGCAGTATGGCTGGGAAGCAGCAATAGTTCAAGCTACTTGAGATGCAGATTGTGAGAAGAGAGCAATGACAGAAAAGGTTACAAAGCAAGTAGGATCAGTTTGTACAGGACCTTGAATGTCAGGCAAAAGAGTGGATTTAGCTTGGCCAACGTGGCGAAACCCTGTCTTTACTAAAATATACAAAAATTAGCCGGGTGTGGTGGCACACACCTGTAATCCCAGCTACTCCAGAGGCTGAGGCATGAGAATCGCTTGAACCGAGGAGGCAGAGGCTGTAGTGAGCCCAGTTCGCGCCACTGCACTCCAGCCTGGGCAACAGAGCGAGACCCCATCTGAAAAAAAAAAAAAGAGAGAGAGAGAGTGGATTTGAGCAGAGGTGTGATATTGCTGTAATGTACAGGTTAGACCCGGGTGGAGAGAGTCTGGAGGGTGGGCCTACTTTTCACAGTCATATAGTTCCTTGCCTTTCAAAGAGTCATCCATAGACCAGGACCATTGGCATCACCTGGGAGCTTGCTAGAAAGGCACAGTATCTAACCAATAAGACCTAGTGCATCAGAATCTGCATTTTAACAAGATACATGGATAATTCTTAGGCAAATCTAAGTTTTAAAAGCACTGATCTAGATGTTAAAAGCACTGGTATGGAAGTGAGATAATGGATTTGTCTTCCATACCAGCAGGGGGATCTGATTCAGTCCTTCGCTACCCCAATCGCTGAGCCCAACAGGGAATATAGGTAGATAATTGATCTTCATGTTGCTGTTTGACCTAACAGGAAGGACAGTTCACTCCTGGAGGCCCGCTGAAGAGCATGTGAAATCTCAGGAGGAGGAAGGGGTAAACAGTCTAAAGCAGAAATGCTGTCACTCCTCCATTTCATGTTGGCATCTCATTGTGAAGACCTCTGTGGATTGGTGATGCTCATCATCATTAGTGATGACGTGGATCAATGCTCTTGGGCTGTGGTGAGTGGAAGCCAAGATTATTTCATCTGAATAATTTATCATCCCCCAGCATTAGAGATTGAAGATGTGGCCAGGTACTATTGAGTTCTTTCAAAGGTTATAGACCCTTCTGATCCTTTCTTGGCTGCCATTTTTAGTTAGGTCTCCATATGCTTTGCCAGACTTGGTTAAGATAATTCCACTTAAAAAAAAACAAAAAAGCTACTTTTGTCTGAACCGTCTGTGAATTCTCCTGTTTTGAGTCTCCGCTTAGCCAGCACCTTGACTTGTCAATGATGTAGAAGCAAGAGGCAAGGAAATCATGGGCCCATCCCACTCAAAGGCTGACTCCCTTCTAGCTGCTTCCCAGTGGTTCTGCTTCATTGATGATCTTACATCACGTTCCAGAGAGTGATGGAGGACTGACAGAAAGGATGTAAGCATGAGCCATTCCGAATATACTAAGAACTTAGTGAAGACATAGGGATCTATAACTTCTATCCCATTCAGACTCACAGGGAATGTTCTGGAGATAGGTCATGGTTCTCCTTTAACTACAAATCTGGCATCAGGTCTCAGGGAGTGCCTGACAGCTTCAAAATAAGTCATGAATCTAAATAGCAACAACCAAACATGCTGAATTCGGACTCCCAGGCTATTCTTGTGACGAGTATTAGCAGGAGTGCTTTAATTGCTAGCACCTGGTAAAAACAGGCACTCAAGTTCTGTTGTGAAAAGACCAAGCTGACAGTCAAGAGACCTCACCTGGGCATGAAGATCAGTTCTCCTTCTCTTGTTCTTCCTCGTACCAGCGGAATGACTTTGTGAGTTATTTCATCTATTTGAGTCTTAATTCCTCGTTTGCACAATGTGAACAAAAACAACACTACACCATTGGGATTTTGTGGGAATCACTGAGTGTTCTGAAGCGGTTCAGCCACATTAACACCAGAACCTACTGATGAATTCCAGTTCTGTAAAAGAATCTAAATAGCCCAAAAGGTCCTCAATTAAATACATAAGGAATCCCATTCCTTTTGAACAAAGAAGCAAATAGGCTTTAATCTCATTGAAAGAGTAGTTTGGGAGCATCTTTTTTAAAGAAACCAGAAATAGAAAATTATTTTGAGTGCGTCTTTAGGCGAGGCATTCTTTTCCATTCCCCAGCCTACCATATAGAACTGTCTTCAAAGCACTTAAGAAAACCAAACCTAGAGATGGCACAGGCAGACCTGTCTTCTCTGGAACACTCAGAACCTGGACCATGCCTGCTCTGGCCCCTGGCCTCTCATAAAGCAACTCTCTCCCACAAATTAAGAATCTTTCAAGAAGAGATTTTTGTGGTTCTCATGTGTGCTATTGCTGTTAGATTAGAATCTTTGCTCTTTCTCCGGCAAAGAGGGAGAAAAGTGATTACAAGACTCTTTTACTATCCTGTATTTGATAAGTTGCTAGCCTGAACAACCTCTAAAGATCTTCCAAAAGCAAGATTCTGAGACTATTCAAAACTCTTACAGACTTCTTGGCATACATTAGAATGTGCAAAGAATACCTCCAGTGTCAGCAAAAAACAAACAAAAAACCCAAACAAAAACAACAACAAAAAACCCTTCCAGGAATAAGCCATTCAAAAGAAGTTACATTCTTTTGGAGAATCTCAGAAGTACAGTTTGAGAGAAATAAGATTGATCTAGAAAGATGATTTTCCCACTCACATAGTCACATTCCTGCTTGAGAATTTATAATGATCTGTCTGGTTTCCTATTTCTGTATGTATTTATTCATTCACCAGTAAACATTTGTGGAATGCCTATAGGTACTGTGACTGTAGGGTTATAACAGGAACACGAGAGGGATGTGGTCCCTGCCGCATAGAGTGCATACTGCAGAACCTCAGTTCTGATAGCCCTGTCCTAGACTCTGGAGTTCATTCTTTGCCCAATCAGAAGGAATTTAAAATACAGTTCCATAAGATTATAATGGAGGTGAAAAATTTCTACAGCCTAGCGACATTGTAGCTGTTGTAAAGTCATATCACACTTACTGTATTTTAAACCTAAGTTTAGCGTAGCTGGAGTGTACAGAGTTTGTAAAGTCTATAGTAGTATATGGTAATGACCTAGGCCTTCACATTCACTCACCACTCACTCACCCAGAGCAACCTCCAGTCCTGCAAACTTCATTCATGGCAAATGCTTTATACAAGAGTATCTTTTTTTTTTAACCTTTATATCAAATCTTACTGTACCTTTCCCATGTTTAGAAATGTTTAGATACATAAAATATTTACCATTGTGTTTCAATTGCCTACAGTAATCAGTGCAGTAACTTGCTGTACAGGTTTGTGTCCTAGGAGCATTAGACTATAGCATATAATCTAACTGTATAGTAGGCTACACCATCTAGGTTTGTGTAAATGAACTCCATGAGTTCACATGATGATGAAATTACATAAGGATGCAGTCTTGGAATGTATCCCCATTGTTAAGCAACACATGACTGGACTCTAATATTCCAGGGACTCATCAAATCAGCCCTGCTCTAATCTTAAATGCTGTTGGTTCAAGTAAGTAGCTCCAGCCTTCCCTTTGAAGTGTAGCAAAGGAGGAACAGCATGGTGGATAAGCTGCCTGGGATCTGATAGGCCAGGGCTCAACCTTGGCTCACCCACTTTCTGGCTGTGGGGTGGGGCTTAGGATGAATTACTTAAGTTCTGTAACTTTTAGTGTCTTATCTGTAAAATGGGTATGTTGGAAGGTATAAGCAAGCTGAGTTTTGAGAAGTGCCCTGTTCAGGGCCCCGTACAGTGAGTATCCAATAAATAAATGATGGCCATTATTACTATTACTCCTGTTTAACTGGTCTTGTCCTGTAACCTTGTACTTGAGTCCCCGTCCTAGTACTTTGGCCTGTCTGAGACTAGCATCTTGCCCTATTCATTTAACACAATTTTTCTCATCACTTTATATTATGAAATTTTCAGGCATAAAGAAAAATTGAAGGAATTTTAAAGTGAACTCCATATATCAACCACCTAGACTTTACTATTTTTTACTGTCTTTGTTTTATCACATATGTATCTATTTTTCCATCCCTCTATTCATCCATCAATCCATTTTTTTCTTTTGAAGTAAATTTTACAATCAATACAATGCTCAAATATTTAAGGTTATGATTTGTTGAATTTTGGTAGTTGCCTAAATCTGTATAACCCAAACCCCTATCAAGGCATAGAATGGTACTGTAATGCCAGAAAGTCCCTTATGCCAGCTAATTCCCACCATTCCTTCCTCCCCAGAGGCACCATCAATCTGATTTTTTTGGTATCATCATTGTTTTGATGGATAGCTCTCTTTTTTTTTTTATACATTCATTTTGCTTATTCTAGATTTCAAATAAATGTAATTATAATGTATAGACAGTAGTACATACTCTTTTTTATCTGGTTTCTTTCACTTAGCATGGTTTTGAGATTCATTGATGTTGTTTTGTGTATTAATAATTTGTTCCTTGTTATTACTGAGCAGCATCACATTATATGAATATACTGCAGTTCGTGTATCTGTTTTCCTATTGATAGATACCTGGGAGTTTCCTAGTTTTGGATATTATAAATCTGAGCTTTTTAAATGAATATATATTTCATTTCACTTGGATAAACGCCTAGCATAGAACTTTTGGGCCATAGGGTAAGTGTATGTTACCTAGCAAGAAATTGCTAGATACCAGTATACCTCCACCAACAATATATGAGTTCCAGTCACTCTACTTCCTCACCAACATTTGTTGCTGTCAGTGTTTTTAATTTTAGACATTCTTGTGGTTACGTAGTGGTATGTCTTTTGGTTTTAATTATTTGCTGCTCCCTGATGACTAATGGCATTGGCCATATGTATACCTTCCTTGTAAAGTATCTGATCATATTAATTGACCACTGTTTAGTTGTCTTTTTATTATTGGATTATAGTAGTTCTTTATTCATCCTAGATAATAGTTTTTAGTTGTGTGAATGTTTTATCCAAGTCAGCAGCTTGCCTATTTGTTTTCTTAACCGTCACTTGATGAGCAAAAATTTTCAATTTTGATAAAATCTACCATTGTTTTCGTTCATTGTTGTTATTTGCTGTTTCCTGAGAAATGTTTTCCTACTCTTAAGTTTTAGAGATATGCTTTCCCTTAAAAACTTTATTATGTTTATGTTAACTGCTATGTTCAGGTTATGCACCCATCATGTAACATTTTCTGTTTGATGGGAGGTAGGTGCTGAGGTTTATTTTTTAGCATGTGAGAATCTAGTTGTTTCTATATAATTTATTGAAAAGGCATTCTTTTCTTTATTGCATTGCTTTGGCACCTTTGTGGAAAATCAATTGAACATTTGCTTCTGACCAAGATGATGTAACAAGTACCAGACTGACCGCTGAGACTTAAAACACTAAAAACCTTAAGGAAAATCTATGACCCGATGGCTTCTACACTGGGCAACAGGCAGCATGAGAAAGTCATCCCCGTGACAGGAGAGGCAAGTGAGGCGGCCCGCGAGGGCCCCAGCTGACTGTCTGGAGAGTCTCTTGAGCTGCAGCGCTGGGAGGGGGGACCCATGCAGAGCCTGGCTGTGTCATAGCTAAGGAGTCCGCATGGAGGCCCCGGAGGCTACAGCCGGACGCAGAGGAGAGCGAGCCCAGGACCCGGAAGTGACCCGGAAGTGGGCGCTCACAGCCGCGGGGGTGGGGCAGAGGCCTTATGGGCAGGTTCCTTGTGCTTCCTATGGGGCCCGCGCTGCCCTGAGCTTTCTCAGGGTCCCTTCCCCACCTTGCCCTTCATGGGCTGACTCTGCATCCGCGCTCGTCGCTACTCTGTGTTAGGCTCCTGGTGGGGGCATGGCTTCTCTGCTCTTCCAGTCCTGCCTCCCAGCGTCCTCAGGAGCCCCCACGGAGGCCTTGGAAAAAAGCTCGCGTGTGAGTACGAATCCCGCTCGTGTCTGGGACTAACATTGTTGTGCTTAGGCCACACTTAAGAATTTATTACCATTTTAACTGTTTCCTTCTAACGTTCTTTTTCGGGCAGCCGTGTCCTCCTCCATCTCTGACAAAGGTGTGTCCCCCACTTTGGTCAGAGGCACTTGTCAGTCTTTGGAATTGTGTTCACTTCAGTGTCTGGTAGCCTCACCTCCTCAGATGGGCTCAAGAAAAGTTACGATGCTTTAGAATGTCAGGCTTTTTCTTGTTGTTAGAATGGAAGCCACACCCTCCTAAGCGAAGTGGAACTCGGCCTCATTCATTTTAACAAACATTTACTGAGTGCCTTGCTTGTCAGGCTCTGCACATGCAGACAAGATGAAACATGGCCTTCTCTGTCTGTTCGCAGACCATCTACTGAATCAGACGAGGAGCTGCCACCGCAGGATGTGGTCATTGTCTTTGTTAATGACAATTGGGCACCTGAGGCTGTCTGGGATAGCCAAGAGAGCTTTCACCTGGAAAGCAAAGCTCACGTGGATGTCTTGCAGAGGAATAGAGGTTTCCAGGTGGGCAAAGGAGGCGAGGACATCCTCGGCAGAGAAAACACCACACCTGTAGTCACAGTGGGATGAAATAGTAAAGCTGCCCTCATGAGGGCCTGGTCCTGACCCCCAAGTTTGCTGCTGGAGCTCCCTGACAGTCACCAGCCATCTAGATTTTATACCAGACAACTCCCCACCACAAACACAAGCCTATGCAAGTGGGCCTTTCAGGGATCCTGTGGTCCTTGTCATAGCTTTATTATACCCTCCCATGATGCAGGATCCCTGAGTCTTTGTCAGCCACTCTCCCAGACCATGAGCTCCTCAAAGGCGGTGATGGTTTTGTACATCTCTGCATTCCCTGTCCCCAGTCCAGTATCTGGCTTGGTAGAAGCTCAGGAAGTGTTGGATGAACTGAAATCAAATAATGTTCCTGAATGCCCCATCAGGGTGTTTGGATCACTCTCTGGCTGCTGTTCCTCAGATCTGAATGCACCCCTAAAAAGCAGGGTGTCTAGGAGGTCAGCATACAGATTTCATGGTCATTTTGTTTGTTTTAAATTGAAGCAGGTGGTGGAGGGTAGGGACCATCTTATTCCAGGCTCTCATTACCTCCTGGAATTTGCAAGTCCGGTCTTTTCTAAATGTTAACTTTTAGTGAGCTGAATTATTCATTCATTCCCCTACCCCGGTGACATTTTGATTGCTGCATTCACTGTTTAAATTTTGAATGATCTCAGATTCTATTTGAGCCTGCCTCGGACACAGTAATAACTGCCACAGGAGAACAGAGAATCTCTTGCTCGGCAACAATGGTTTCAACTGTAATTTTACAAAGCAAGTAACTTCCGCTTAAACCAAGGAAACAACGGAGGAATCTGTTTTCAAATGTGACATTCTTTCCCATGGGAAGTGCTTTCAAATGTGTTTTGGTTCTGCCTTTTGCTTTTGCCTGCCTTCTTCTCTCACCAGGAGAACAATGTCATATTTTGCTAGAACATAACTCTATCTTGGGTACATGGGATAAAAGGATGACTTGAAATAAAAAACACTAAAATTTTCTATTTAGTAGTTAATTGTGGGAAAGTTAAGACTATCAGATGAAAATATAAAGAATAGTTTATTTACACATGGTTTAGTACTTACTCAGATGTTTAAAGTAAGTAAAAAACATACTTGTAGTTATGTTTATAGTTTTGGTTGCAGAGCTGAGGGAGAAATGAAAGCTGGAGCATTCAGGCAGGAAAGCCCAGGAATGGCTTCAGATAAGTCACAGTGAAGCTGGTTCTTGAAGGATGTGTGAGAGCTGACATCCGGGGAGGGCTGTCCAGCGGAAGCAGCAGCAAGTGCTATGGTGCAGGATTAGCTAGTTTCTCAAATTTAATCTAACCAGTTGTAACTAAATACCTATTTTCGTCATATCTCCTTTTTATGTACTTTGAACTTTTCCCTTTGTTTTTAAATGAAACTGCCCCACCACCTCAAACAAGAACCCTTCCCAGATGATGGGTCTGTGTTATTGTCTCCTTCCCTGTTTGAACTCTCAGCCTCGTTTCTGTTTGACTCCCATTCCTTTTGTGATTTGACTTCACATTCTTTCCCACAACCCTCCTGAAAACTTCTTTCCCCTCTTGCTGCCATCTGGCTTCCTCTGGCCCCTCCCTGTCTGCTGGTGTGCAGTGAGCATGCAGTTGGAAGGCTCCTTCTGAAGATGGATGGTGGCAGGGTCTGAAAATGGAACAGACAGCAAATAAGCTCACGAATCTCTGTATTTTCATCAGTAATACACATTTAACAAGTTTTTGTTGAATACCTACTATTGAGACAGACATGAACAAAAATTCTCTAATATCTAATTATCTTGTCTGATAAGTTATACTAAAACATATTAAGTATTAGACATAAAGTGCTCTGGAACCTCAGAGGACGTCTCTTTCAGGAGGTCATGGAAAGCTTCACAAAAGTGAGGATCAGGGCAGATCCAGGTTTAGAGGGGTCTGAAGCTTTTAAAGGTTGTCAGAATCAAAATGGAGTCACTTGAGTTAAATCCCTGACAAATGGGGGCAGAGAAGGCCATGAAGGGAGGGTTCTCACGCATGTGTGCCTCATAACAAGAACAGTTACAAAAGATGGCCAAAACTACAGCCTTGCACAAAAGCCACAGTAACCTTACACAGAAAATACTTCTGCAAGGATGTCTGTCCAGCAAACTGCCTGTCTGACCTTGGACTGATGCCACCCTTGTTATTGAACCTTGTAGGCAAGGACACTTGATTCAAAATACTTGATGTATTTCTTCTCGTTTTGCCTTTAAAAACTTCCCCTTTGGTTGGGCGCAGTGGCTCATGCTTGTAATCCCAGCACTTTGGGAGGCTAAGGCAGGTGGATCACTTAACATGGTGAAACCCCGCCTCTGCTAAAAATACAAAAATTAACCGGGTGTGGCGGCATGCATCTGTAATCTCAGCTACTCGGGAGACTGAGGCATGAGAATTGCTTGAACCTGGGTGGTGGAGGTTGCAGTGAGCCAGGATTGCACCACTGCACTCCGACCTGGGCGACAGAGTGAGACTCTATCTCAAAATAAATAAATAAATAAATAAATAATAGAAACTTCCCCTTGCTCCACCCTCCTCAAATATGCACATAGTTATGACATTCACATTCTCATTGCAATGCTATTCCCAGATAAATATAATTTTCTTTAGAGAGGCTCCATCTCTGTTTGTTATTTAGTTTAAGATTATATCATTTGGATGGCCCTTTAACAAAAAAAAAACCTTAATCCTATGATTTTACAAAAATACAAATGTCCACATGGATACCTTGCTAAATCTCTCCCATGGTCTTTGTAGAGACCTGTGGAATTGAGAGGCCTGAAGCTTAAATTTCATTGGCTTTCAAGTAAATCTTCCTCTGGAGATGGCATTTGCATTGAGTTTGGAAGGTTGTCTAGGAGTTTGCCAGACAAAGAAGGAAAGAAATAACTTACGTGGCAGAGCTAATAGTATTTGAAAGGGCCAAAGACATGAAAAGCATGTATACCACAGCATAAATTGCATGGGGTTGAGTGATGGGAGATGACATCAGAGAAATGGTCCTGATTGAAGATGACATTGATGTACTGAGGGGTTCTGATTATATTCTACATTATATTTGATTTAACAAAAGAATATTGTGACCACATTTGTTTAAGACAACTTTTAAGGTGTAGGATGAAGAATATGTTTTCACTGAAAGTGCTTGAAATTCTTGGTGATTGATATCATCTAATTGCTGAGTCTTGGAATTACTGTACTGAAGTTTCAATCAATTAATTAAATCTATATGTTTCAATATAAATAGACTTTGGAAACATACAGTTAAATGGAGGAAGCAAGTTGCAGAATATTGAAATGGTATGATACTGTTTATGTAAAACATTTTATAAACCCTGCACAACCGTACCACATTCTGTTCATGGGTACATATGCCACAGGCTCACAGGAAGCTAATCTTATATTTCCTCTAGGAGCAATGGTTTGGTATTTGAGAATTCAGTGTTTGTGGTAACTTTATGGGACATAAATACCACATGTAATGCAAGCCAATTATAATTTATATAATATATAAATGTTAATAGATTTTAACTATTCATTCTGATGGTGGATACATAGGTGTTGTTAATTATTCTGTTATCTATATTTTCTTTTTGAAAAGAAAATTTGCTTTGGAATGTAAGCTTAGGATAACTTAAACATTTTTTCTGTCTTGCTATGGATATTAGCTAGATAGGTACACTCACAGTTCTCACCAAAAAAACAAAATAAATAAAAAGGAGGGGGCAGTGGATTTCTAATCAAGAGTTTCAAGAAAGAAAATTGCTGGCCGGGCGCTGTGGCTCAAGCCTGTAATCCCAGCACTTTGGGAGGCCGAGACGGGCGGATCATGAGGTCAGGAGATCGAGACCATCCTGGCTAATACGGTGAAACCCCGTCTCTACTAAAAAATACAAAAAACTAGCCGGGCGACGAGGCGGGCGCCTGTAGTCCCAGCTACTCGGGAGGCTGAGACAGGAGAATGGCGTGAACCCGGGAGGCGGAGCTTGCAGTGAGCTGAGATCCCGCCACTGCACTCCAGCCTGGGCGGCAGAGCAAGACTCCGTCTCAAAAAAAAAAAAAAAAATTGCTAAGGTGGTTATCTTCTGTACTGCATGAACCTTGCAATCTCTGCATAGTCTCATTAGACTTGGATCTCACTTGCTTTTGAATCTGTGTTTAGATAGGCATGAGGTCTTTTCAGGATTCTGACCCTGTCTCAGCTGGCGGAACTTCACCCATTTGTCTTCCTCTTTGTAACACTGAGTAGATAAAAGTTCCTTGGAGCCAGCTTTTGGAGGGAAGAAGAGAAGGCAGACAGAATGAGCCTCTCCCTTGTGCACCAGCCAAGACATGGCTCGTGGCTCAGCATCCCTGCTGCCGGTGAGGGCAGCAGTCAGACACAGGACTTTCGGTCCCTCCAAGCTGCTTAGATGGTTGCCTTTTAAGTGCACAGTTCATATGGAAGCCAGCAGGCTGGCTTTTCATCTTCACAGGAAGGAGAAAGAAGTTGCTCTGTCCCTTACTCCCCAAATCAGTTATTCTTTTGAGTATTTAGTAATGAGAATAGGAAGAGTATTCCCTTCTGTCTGGCTGTTTTGGAAACAGATGCTGCACTCTCTTAAGTCTATTCTCAGTCTCCTATATAGTAACACAGCACACATATAACTTCCTTATTTTTTCTTGTTTTATATATGTTTTTCCCTACAGTATTTTCAATCTTCAGAGAACAGGTAGTATATTTCAGATATGCTGCTTGTTAAACTGGGCAGTTTACCAAAATGCTGCAGCACAACAGAAAGAATATTTGTCATTTTCCTAATGCCTGAGTCAGCAAGAGCTCTTGGGGGATAGAATATATTTGGCTATCTTCTGGGGTCTAGTGAGGGTTTGTGACTCCTTTGCACAACTTGTATTTATTAAGCGTGTTCAGTGTCTCCAGTACTATGGGAAATCAAAGGGAAAATATCAGAGAATGTTCCTGATTCTTTAAGTTGAAATAATTATAGAATAAACTTATGTCAGTGGTTCATGTGGCTGCAAGGTCTACCATATAACTACAATATCATCAGTGGCCTCCGAATCTTCCTCTTCACCCTAACTCTTCAGTTAATCTATGTGGCTTCATCTTCTGCATTGTTAATGATCCATTCCATAAGTGAGCCTCACTGTCCCTTGACTTTAATATGTCAATGACCTTCACTTTGACTGCCTTTCAGCCACCTGTTCCTGGGGTCATATTCGTCATGTGGAAGTGCTCCATCTCTGAGATCTTAAACTTGAGTGTTTACACAGGCCTATTGCAGAGACTGCTAGAAAGCCTTCATTTGCCATTGAAGGGCACAAAGTTGTTCAGAATAAAGCCTATATTTTCCAGCCTCCCTACTAGATGGCTGTGGTGATCTGACTAAATTCTAGCTCAGTGGGATGTGAGCAAAAGTGGTGTATGCAACTTCTTAGAACTGTCTCCATAGAAAAGGGGCAATCTCTTCTTTACTTCTTCTTGTGAGGTGGAATGAGGATGTGATGACTGGGTCTTTTTTTTTTTCTTCCTGTGGATTTTATATTTATTTATTTATTTATTTTATTAGACTTTAAGTTCTAGGGTACATGTGCACAATGTGCAGGTTTGTTACATATGTATACTTGTGCCATGTTGGTGTGCTGCACCCATCAACTTGTCAGCACCCATCAACTCGTCATTTACAACAGGTATAACTCCCAATGGCATCCCTCCCTCCCTCCTCCCCCCTCCCCATAATAGGCCCTGGTGTGTGATGTT
This sequence comes from Rhinopithecus bieti, assembly GCF_001698545.2. Lineage (NCBI taxonomy): Eukaryota > Metazoa > Chordata > Mammalia > Primates > Cercopithecidae > Rhinopithecus > Rhinopithecus bieti. The sequence goes on along the minus strand of NW_016829166.1, from coordinate 1,902,983 downwards.
CCCCTTCCAGAGTCCAAGTGATCTCACTGATCAATTCCCACCTATGAGTGAGAACATGCGGTGTTTGGTTTTCTGTTCTTGTGATAGTTTACTGAGAATGATGGTTTCCAGCTGCATCCATGT